>NC_092224.1:60849242-61149242 GCF_036320965.1 Panulirus ornatus | reverse complement strand
ATACATACATGACAATCATACATCAACACCATCGCCCCTCTGTCTTATGAAATTCAAATGCAATCTCATCCACCCCGATCACTGTACCAAACTCCATCTTATGGAAGGCTTTCATCGCCCCTTCTCTTTTTACCAAACCATTTGCGACGGTTCTCGCTGTGTATACCTCCACGTCCCCCAACATCCTACAACTACCACCTTGTCTACTGTCTTACTTGACTGTCCTTCACAATACTCACTCCATCTCTTCCTCTATTCCATCTACTTCCTTCATTGGTGTTCCCATTTATTCTTTGGTTCTCTTCATTTTATACACCTTTCAAATTTCTCTTGTCCTCCTATTATTTACTCTTATACATTCCCCATTCACTTGCATTCCTTCTCTGTACATTGCTTATACACATCTCTCATACTCTTCATATGTTACATAACTTCTTCGTCCCACCAGTCACTACTTTACCCGTTTTCAAACTGCCACATCCCACCTGTATGCCACACTCTTCATCCACTCGCGTGAACAGTGCTTCCCTGCATGTCTTCCCACCCCTCATCTAATCCCTTTATATATATATATATATATATATGTATATATATATATATATATATATATATATATATATATATATATATATATATATATATATATATATGTTTTTGTAATGTGTGTGTGTGTGTGTGTGTGTGTGCAAAGACACGGTACATACATATATGTATATACATATGTGTATTTACATAGATATAAGGTTAAGAGACAGAGCAGTACAAGAGTAAAACCCTCTCCCGGTAACATACAGCTGGTAATCACATGCACCTTTAGAGAGATTAACGATGTTAATCACATTTGTGTCTTTGTTTATCCATGTTTCCCGGGGCGAGCAACGCTTTTATGACGGTGCATTGAATTTCAACATTAATGCACATCTAGACCGCGGATATTGTAATGTAGATAAATTTTCAGTTGGGATTCATGACTCACACCAGACACTTTGTTCGCGAGGAATTATATTTGTGTAGCGTATTAATCGCGATCTTTTTTTGCTTGTTTGTTAACTACCTACTTCAAGTTTGTAAGATTATACAAGATTTTTATAACCGTTTCCTACGGCACTGACCAGGCAATTTAATCCTCGAACCTTCTTCTGTTATCTAGCTTTAGAAGCCTTCTGTAGCGTGTCCTGTGCATGTTTATGTATATTCATTTGTTCTTTTGAACGCTGGAACTCGTTTTGTTATTTTTTTAGTTTATATCTCTTCTGTATTACGTTATCATTGATTACGATGAATGCATTGTTCTCTCAGTTGTTCTCATCCACTCCGCAAGAGACATAACAACAGTAACTGCGACAATTACGTGGTTACATGATCAGTGGGAGCGATGGCCAACTCCCCAGCCAAGGACGCTGAGTTAATAATCTGTGAGAATGTGATCACGAGACGGGTTTACTTTCCACGGACTCCACACGTGTGTACATGAAAATATCGCTTTAAATAAACAAGACGCAAGATTCGATGGCCTTATGTAGAGCCAAACTCATTCTAGGCCGCATCCTATCACAGGCTTAATGAAAATCATATTAACATATCTCTTTGAGTTGATTAATCGTGGGTATGTAAGCATGGCGAGGCCTCATTTACCATAAAGAACTGTTTGAAGCGGTATTGGAGTTTACATTACACCCTGGTAAGTCTTCAGCATTAGTGGTCACATCCACAAACCGCCGAGAGATGACGGTATTCCCTACGAGGGAGTGTGAAATATAACACAGCCGAGTGTGTTACGGTGGAGTTGTGTTGCCAGAGTAATGCCTCCCTGATAGTCTGGGGTTATCTTTCATTTCCTTTTTTTTTTTCTACAACAAATGTGTTGATTGTCCCGGTGCTTGTGTGAGCGAGAGCTGGGTTTGGGAGGAAACGTGATATTAATTGATGTATTGCTGCCGGCATGTTTGCTGGGAGCCTGTTGCCTAGAGGCTGTGTTACCAGGGGGGAAAAGGGGGGTTGAAAGTATGATGATAGTTACTGTCCACACACACACAGAGACACATACACACACACACACACATATATATATATATATATATATATATATATATATATATATATATATATATATATATATATATATATATATATATATATGTATCCCAGTGAAATGCATGCAAGACATATCAGATACTATGGGCCCTCAGGCCGTGGCACCTGGTGTGGTCGAGTCATCTGACTGGTGGGTGGGTGGCGCGTTGTCCAGACTGACAGCAGCCGCCCCAGGAAGAGCGCGCCAAGTCGAAATTTTGACCGGAGGGGCCCCGCCAAGGACGGGCGGTAAAGTGTCATCTGGGACGCACGAGAGAGTGGGAAAGGGGATGGGAGAGGAGGGAGCGAGAGCGAAAGTTATTAAAATGGAGTGAGGTAAAGCCCAAAGTTTGTAGTGGATTTTACGGGCGGATTTTCTCAGGCCCCAATGGCAGAGGATCAGAACAGAGTCGAGAGAATATATATATATATATATATATATATATATATATATATATATATATATATATATATATATATATATATATATATATATGTGTGTATGTATGAGTGTGTGTGTGTGTGTGTGTGTGTGTGTGTGTGTGTGTGTGTGTGTGTATGTGTGTGTGTGTGTGTGTGTGTGTGTGTGTGTGTGTGTGATGTGTTGTGTGTGAATACGTACATAGGAAGTTAAAACATGGTGCACATATATAGCGTTAACAAACGGATCAACATGTTTGTACAAATCTCTCTCAGTAACATTCAAATAGTGATTACACACACACACACACACACACACACACACACACACACACACACACACACACCAAAAAAAAAATCCAGTTCACGCGAAGTGATGATTTGTCTTGTTTAGAGAGACATCAAGACAATGGCAGTGATCACACCTTCTCCCACCTTCCTTCCTCATCTTCAGCTGAGCTTTTTTTGCGGTAAAGGTCTTGACACTGGACCACATCACCCTCCAATAACTCCACCCGACTCCGGCATCTCCCCAGCAGGGGTCGACCCGAGGGATGTGAGTGGGTGGGTGATGATGCTGAAACTTTTCATGAAAGGGTGTGACCCTCGAGCACGATGGACCACCCATGGGTAAGATGACGTGACCTATAACCTGACCCTTCGAATTCAGGTCAAAGGCCAGGTCGTGTCGTCTTGCTGAAAAAAAAAAAAAGGCCGGACCGTCTTGCTTAAGGGGTTAAGTGAAAGGCTTTAGGGAGTTCATCTTGGAATGCTGTGGTGTTATTGTGATTAAAGGTAGGGAATGGATGGGTGTTCGACCTCACAAAATAATCGGTGTGTGATTTTAGAGGTTTTTTTTTTTGTGATTGGAATCGAAAATAAGTCTACGTCTAAATTACACCAGTTCTTTCAAAGCCTTTTTATTTATTGCTGTCAGCGTGAAAATTCATCATCCCGTTTCGAGAATTTTCGTTCAAGATATTCCAAATTTCCAACAGACAAAACGAAATTTCTCCAGCAGATTATAAACTAAAAGTGTCATAGGTTCGCTCTTGTGAAATGGAGCCAAGTTGTTAGGTGACCAACGGTGTAGCACTCCAAGTGGGTTACATTACCACAGTCGTATGTGACGTATGAGCGATCATCTGGGTCGCCCTCACGCCACACCCATACCTAGTTTCCGCAGTCCGCCAACCCTCACTCGCCCACCCATCATCATTATCAAAGTCTCTCTTCCGTCTGCTCCACCTCACCTTCACTCATAGCTACACCGCGCACCGTACAGCTCCCCTGCAGTACACCTGTCACCCATCTCCACATTCAACCATCTATTTCCCCTCCCCTGTCTATCTAAGATTTACACTTACTCCCCATCTCACACCGTCCCTTTCCGCCTTCCCATCACCTAATCTCCCTTCCCCTTTCCATTGTCCACTCCTGACTCACCCCTGGCCCCTCGCCTCCCACTCACCCTCCTCAGTTCACTCTTAGGCCACTCTAACTCTTCATCTTAGCGACCTTGCCAACTTCACCCTCTTCTCTTTACTCCCTCCGGTCGTTAAAAAGCCTCGGACGTCAGACCGGCAACTCTCCTCGACTTGAGCCAAAAGATACCTCCCCACACAGCAAAACCGAACCAAACCTCTTCTGTTAACAAATATATAAAGATAATCCCGCCGCACGTCCTCTACCCCAATGTAAAAATCCACCCTCCCGAAAAGACTTGAAGCTATTGACATGACATGACCAGACACAATCCAAAATATTCACTCGCCGACGGCACCTTGGATGAGAGGAGATCCACAAGTACCAGAGAGCAGGAACATTACCATATGAATAGCCAGCTCAGGGAGACCGGCGCCTCCTGGATATCAATAACCAAACTCCTCGATCTTATTCTCCCTGGCGCGCTGAAGAAGGCTTCCAGGGAGCTCAGGAAAGAAAGGAAGGTGTGTTAAAAAAAAATTGTGAAGCGTAAAATAGAAAGAATTGGATACGAGGAAACGTGATGGATTCCCAGTGGAAAAAGGTATTGGATTTATCTGAACGTTTTGTTACAGGGTGAGGAGGGTGTTCAGCAGGAGGAAGCTGCGCGGCACCTGATGTAAATTGTCACTTTATAGGAAAGCATTTACACATACGTACATACATGCGTAAATACATATATATGCACATACATGCTTGCAAGAAGTAGCAAGCAAAATTTCATCTATGCATGCTTACATCAGCATTAGCATAAAGCAGAAAGCTGGGCAATGATCTCCATGAATAGAAAAGCAGTTAAGATGAGAAAACTTAGAAATACTTGAAAAGAAAAATAAGGAAAGAATAAGAGGTGAAAGAATATGGCAAATGAGAGTGGGCAATTCCAAATGGAGAGGAAGATAAAAGCAACTGAGATATCTTGGACATTCAGAGGGAATGGAGGAAGCAAGAGCTGCCAAGAGGAGGTGCATCTGTTGACTTAATGACATAAGACGGTGAAAAAGACGGAGGAAAATATGGAGGGTTGGGGGAAGAGGAAACCTAGAACAAACACAGTGCAAAGCATACAAGAACTGAGAGAGAGAGTGAGGTGTTTTCCGATAGTCTCAGGTTGAGGAAAAGGTTGGCTCCACTAACAGAGTGGAAATCTTACCTGTGAGTTAAAGCAAAAAGTCGTATCTATATACGTACATAATTGTCTTTTCTTTTCATGGCGAAGGAAAAATGAAATGAATAAAAGTATTCTTAGCTCACTAGGTGTTGGTAGAACTTGCTCCAACAGGTGGAAAGGCGGTCAGAGGGGGAAAGACGAAAGAAGAGAATTCCACTACCCTGTTACTCGTGGAGACAAGGTGTTATCATAACGGTCAATCATTTTGTAGCTTGTGTCTTCACAGAATCTAAGGGCAGCAGCGTCATAATTTTCTGTAAACCATTTTATAGCTACAAGACCTCTTTTACAGGGCTCTTGGAGCTTCAAGATCGCACTGCAATCAGGTGAGGATATTCCCTCAAAAGCCCAGTCTTCTGTTCTAAACGCTACCTCGCTATCGCGGGAAATGGCGAATAGTATGAAAGAAAAGAATATATATATATGTATGTATTTAAGAAGGTATCACTACTGCTGAAGCAGTTGTTGTGGGAATGAGTGAGAGTCTAAGGAAGTGAGCTCCAGACTGATGTGGGTAAAAATGAAAGTGAATGACGAGAGATGGGTAATATTTTTAGGGCTTATTCACCTGGCCATGAGAAGCAAGTGTTTCGGGATTATCTGAGTGAGTATTACAGCAGTTTTGATGCGAGAGGCCGAGTATTAGTAATGAGTGACTCAAAAACGAAGGTGAGTAATGTGGCAGTTGAGAGTATGATTTAAGGGTACAGGGTATTCAGTCAAGTGGATGGAAATAGTGAACAGGTTGTAGAGTTGTAGCCTGAAAAAAGGACTTGTTACCGGGAGCACCTGGTATAAAAAAGAGCGACATACACAAATTCACGAATGGGAGTGAGAAAGATTGTCAGCAGGCATAATTGGATTGCATAGAATTGATAGACGTATAAAAGAGAGACTTTTGGATGTGAATGAGTTGAGAGAGGCAGCTGGTGGGATGTCTGATCTTTACCTTGTGGAGGCTAGGATGAAGTTTTATAGAGGTTTTCGGAAAAGAGGAAAAAAAAATATGGGTGAGACGTGAGTGGTGAAAGTAAAAATGCTTGGAAAGTAGACTTGTGCGAAGAAATACCGGTAGAGATAGAGTGTAGAAAGCAAAAGTGAGAGTAAACGAAGCTAGGGGAGTGGGTGAGGAATGTGAGATATGTAGGGACGCAGTGTTGGCATGTGCGAGAGATGCATGTGGCATGTATAAGGGATGAGAGTTTGATCAATTAAGTAATGAAAGGGTAAGAGAGAGTTGTGGTGACTGTGGCTGAGAGAGCTGAAGAGGGTGTTCTGAAATGGTTTGGACATATAGAGAGAATGAGTGAGGAAAAGTTGAGAGAGAGGATGAATGAAATGTAATTTAAACCATCGGGGCCTGAACATGCAGGAGGGTAAAAGGTGCGGACAAGGTAAAGTGAATTGGAATGATGTGGTTTACAGGGATTGACGTGCTGTCTGTTGACTGAATCAGGGATGTTAAGCGTCCGTAGTAAAATTAACGGTGGAAGGCTAAAAAAAAGAGGGTACAGGACGCGGGTTAAACAGTGAAAGAGTGTACTGGTGCTGTATCTTAATGAAGGACAAGTATTATGGTGCACAAGTGGAAGAGTGTCTTGCTATTTTGAGTAAGGATTGGTATTATGGTACACAGGAGAGGATGAGTACCATAGTGCACGGAAAAGACAAGTATAGGTCAGAGTGTGCGAGGATAAATTTTGAAGAGGAAGTAGAAAAAAAAGGCCGTTATGGGACACCTAAGGAAAGGGATCCCACGTGTTAGTGTGCAACGAAGTAATACTTCAGTCGTGCACGAGGAAGAGATTGAGAATATGAATTTCTACATAAAAGTAGGGAGAGTCATAAGGTTATAGGAGGTTAAAGGGAGAAAGGGAATGTTTTAAGGTGTACTTAGGAAGAGGAGAGAGGATGCTTGGGTTCACGGTATAGTGTAGTAAGTGTCAGTTTAAGTCGAGTGGATGGAAATGTCAGGGTGCAGGAGGTGATGAGCGAGTATCAGGAAGGACTGAAGAGTGCCAAGGTGCGCAGGGACATGGGAAAACCTAGTTAGGGCAGAGGGGAACCACCAAAGTGCACTAAGAAGTGCATTAGCTATTAAAGGAGATAAGTGGCTTTGAGCTCACATGGAGGAGAAGGATTAACTTCAAGTGCATGGTCAGATGGTACCTAGTGATATTAGACTTAACAGCTAGGGATCGCACAAGAGTGACACGTCGTGGTGAAGGGTGTCAGAGTGTAGATGAGGAGGGAAGAATGTCAGCATGGGGAAGAGAGGGAAATGTCATGGTGAGTCTCACAGGCACGAAGAGAAGGTGTTCACTGTGCACAGTGAGGAGGAGGAAGAGTGAGCATATGTGTCCAGTGAGGAGGAAGTGGTGCACTCAGTGTGGAAGAGGAGGAGGCGTGATTCTTTATTTTCACCTGGGAAGGAGACTCATAGGGTGCACAGGCAAGGGGATGAGTGCGTAAATGAGAGAAGTAGTATCAGAGTACATAAGGAAGATGAGGAGGAGGAAGAGAGTGTCAGGATCTATGGAGAAGATGGAGAGTGCTAGGTTTTATGAGGGGGAGGAGAAAGAGGACAAATGTGTTTTGGTAAATGAGGAGGAAGAGAGGGAGTGGAGGAGGAGGAGGAGGAAACCTTCGGGATATGCTGGTGGGTAGGGGGAGAGTGTCAGGGAGAAGAACGAAACGGGAATTTTTCAGTATTTGTACCAAATCTACTGGGCAGTAATGTACACCTTACAGACCTTACCCTTCCCATCCAAACCCCTCCATAATCAACCACGATCCTCCAAAGAGAAAAGAAAACCTCACTCGTGTTTCATATTTAAGATCCCCGCTGACGAACACAACTGTGATCAAACACACATACACACCAAAGTGTCCTGACCAGCACCAAACGACCTCTAACTCAAAGCTGTCCTAAACACCACCGTTCAAAGCATACACCTATCTGAAACCATTCTGTTTAGAAATATACGAGTTACACTTTTTTGTCTTTGCTCCAGATATGACCCATTCCTTGAACACTACTACACACACACACACACACGCCTGGCAAGCTAGAGAAAATCAAGGGTTGGGGGATGGGTAAGGTTCCCTTAGTAACTCTTCCAACGGGTTTTTGTTATAATGTTTTTTTCGTCTTTTGACAGCATGACACTTCTGATTTATTTTATGTAAAAAAGGAAAAGAACATGAAAGCATTATCTTCTACATTCGAAATTCATTCGTTTCCCAAAGTGTTACAGGTCGGTGAGGTACATCGTCCGGTATTCCCTCTTCATGTTACCCTCCTTCAGAGCGACGGTACGATCTCTGACGCTACATCTCTTGAGCATAACGGTACAGTTATCAAGTCTGACTGCGTGACTTTTTATGTGACCTTTGCGGGTCAAGTGAAATGCCAGGCGATCCTACTTTCAAAGGGTAGCACTGCCGTGTTCACGGGATTATGGAAGAGATCAGGGAGGGCGGTGGTCATTTCATTCAACGCGTTGTGAAACATATCATCAAGCGAGCGACACACGCGGGTCACGTTGTTCTTGATGTGGTGAACGATGATCGATCCAAGTCCTTCCTGAACAAGTACAGATTTGTTCTAAGCGTTCTCACGCTGTATTCGGAGCCGTGTGTGTGTGTGTGTGTGTGTGTGTGTGTGAAATAAGGACAATATGAGCAAAGTTGGGTCGCTTTCATTACTCGCCAAAAGATGATGAGTTTTACACCATTTTGACATCACTCATGTTTCTCCTTTTTCTCTTCATAATCGCCGTTTCCCGCGTCAGTCTTCTGCGACTCGCATAGAACACGAGGGAAGTGATCTTTCTCCTATGAAAATAATTGATCACATTTTTTTCCTTTATTTTTCTTTTAAAGATAATGCAATGTATTATATTTCATTACATATTTTTCTTGTAGCCATAGTTCTTTACACTATTTTTTTTTTCATGTATCTTATTTCTCTTATAAAATAATGCATTACACCATTATCTCTGCTTTGATTTTTTTCGTTTGAATTTAAATGCAGAACACTATTTTTTTTTAATTTTGCTCTCACTGTCGAAAGGTCGAAGATTTCAACATGGCAGAAAAATGAGGTATACGGCAGGAAATGTATCGTTTATGAACATGAACATGTGCAAACAAAATTGTGAATAGGAATGATTTAGTTCGCCTGTGAAAAAAGATTCCTAGTAGGTTATGTAGTTGCATCATTTTGAAAGGGTTCGAATACTTCTTAATGTTCCTTGTTCAGGTTGTACTAGTCTTTATAATTCACAAACGTGCAGCGTTTTTGACCTTCTTAAAACGAAGATTTTTTTTTTCATTGAGGTAAATGCTTAGCTGTGAGAGGTAAGGAAAATTTATAGACACGAGAACATTAATGGACAAACACAGACGTAATCAGAATACTTTTGGCGGTCAAATTATCCATTTTCGTCATGCCAACGAATTCCAATACTTATAATTCCCAAAATTCGCTGGATGTCCGTAAAGATAATATGATATCCTTTACTTTAACAGCATAAAACAAAACAGCTGTAAGTGTACAGCTGCTGCTGTTATTACAGTCAGCACTACTGACAATATACACAGCGGTTAGATAAATTGGTTTAGTCATGGCTGTGGTTAATTTATGGTGTTACTTTGCAGACTGTACTTCACGGTAGTAAATGTAGGAAAAATCAGTTTCCATTTACGTTTGAATTTGGTCGGTCCTGTGGAGAATCCGATGGATGATCATGGCGCCTCACACCCAGCCCGGCTGACCGTACCACAGTGTTTGCCCTAACTACTCGTCGTACCACAGTGTTTGCCCTAACTGCCCTTCGTACCACAGTGCCCTATTGTCGTACCACGGTTTGCTACTGCCTCGTACACAGTGTTTGCCCTAACTACTTGTCGTACCACAGTGTTTGCCCTAACTACTCGTCGTACCACAGTGTTTGCCCTAACTACTCGTCGTACCACAGTGTTTGCCCTAACTACTCGTCGTACCACAGTGTTTGCCCTAACTACCCTTCGTACCACAGTGTTTGTCCCTAACTACTGTCGTACCACAGTGTTTGCCCTAACTACTTGTCGTACCACAGTGTTTGCCCTAACTACTCGTCGTACCACAGTGATTGCCCTAACTACCGTCGTACCACAGTGTTTGCCCTAACTACCCGTCGTACCACAGTGTTTGCCCTAACTACTCGTCGCACATTTTCCTTCGTCGCGTGTTTAATATTGTCGCATTTATACCAATATTTATGGCCCGATGTGATTGCGTTTCATTGGATGTGAAATATAGACTAGGTAATGACCGCGGTGAAGTGCTTGTTTGGTTGGGATCAGTAATGATATCATCAAGTCTGGTATTCCGGGTAGGGGATGGGAGGCGGGCGCTCCTGCTGGCATTCAACTCTCGTTTTCATGCGACATTCCGAGGACGGGAGAGGCCGGCCTGTGACGATGCAGGACGATCGTTTACCTTGTTCAGTGAAGTGTGTGTGCATGGCTAGACTTTCCTTGTTGAACAACTTCGTCTTTACGCATCAGGTGAGCCATTTTTGAATTTCTTATCATCACTTTGATAACTATATTTAACCTGATGTCGTACGTTGCAGGTGATACTGTATTTAGGCTCCACCTCGTACTGATTTTGTATTTTGGAGATCATATGTATGCAAGAAGGTTGATTTATGTGAGACTCTAATTGTCATACAAAGTACTTTGGTTCTCAATATCTAAAGAAAAATCCAGGTTCTATTGTGATGTGTTGAATGTGTTCTAGCACTTCGTACAATTTCTTTTACGGCCTTGAACAATCAAACGCACAATTGTCCTACGTCCGCCATGGCTTGGGTCGCGTCTTTGGTTTAAGGAGATCTTGTTTTTGCGAAGGGTTGGTGGGAGTTTTCCCACTTGAAATTCAATTCTTACTCCAGTATGACATACTATAGATAACACATGGCCACTGACGTGCAATACAAGTTATGGATTTTATTTTATCACGACTTGAATGTGATCTGATCTTAGATTGTAAGATGCAGTGCGATGTAGAGATGCAGACGCATCACCGACTCGATGAACTAGGTAAAAAAAAAATCGTTGTTCTTATGATTTATACATGAAATGATACTCGAGTTTTTCGTCCTAATTAATCAGCATGTCGGGCCATCAGTTCTGTGATGGATGGCAGCTTTGTGAAATTTGTAGATAAGCTATGAAAAAGAATTTGCAGGTTTTATTGTATCATTCTGACTGTGTTTGAATACTTCGAAATAAGTCTTTCTCTGGTTACGAAACGACTGATTTGTTTCTGAATTTAAAAACTGAAGCTAACTTGGCTTTTGAAAAGAGGAGTTCTTCACTTACTAGGATGTATGCAGTATTGTAATGGACAAAGAATCGGTAGATTAAGGGATCAAGGTAGACGAACCCATAATACTTTACATAAAGCTGCATATAAACAACGAGTTATGTGACAACGAACAGTGCAGCTAGTACTGTTGCTTTACAATTTCTGTTGCGTGCTGCTTCGCCTTTAACAGATGGCCCCAATATCACTGCTCTTTCTTCAGTAAATACTACCACTACTACTACTACTGTTGCTGGTGCTGGAGATGGTACCTCTGCTAGTGCAGCTACTGCTCTACTAAATTTAGTAGTGATGCTGTTTTTGCTGTTGCTATGACTGCCGTAGAGCAGCAACAACCGCAGCGTTGCTGCTGCTGCTGCTCTACTGCTGCTTCTGTTAGTGTTGCCTGCTGCTATTGCCGCTGCAGTGCTCCTGCCCCGCTAAAGTTGTCCCTGATGCTGTCTCTGCTGTTGCCACTACCGCCAGTGCTGCCGTGCTGTTGTTGTTGCTGTGGCTGCCGTTGTTAATGCTAGTGTAGGAGTTACTGCTACCATTGCTGCTGCTGCTGTGTTGTGTGTGTGTCAGAGTATTTCTAAACGATATATACATAGTTTTTGCTTGTATTGTGGTTTTGTGTGGGGTATGAGTATATACGTGTGTATATATCTAAGTGTATTTGTCTGGTTTTTTTTGTAAATATTGGTGTTGATGTGTGTGTTTCATTGTGCACCCGTGCTCGTACACGCGTGTATGTGCAGCTCTGTTTGTGCATATGTGTGTGTGTGTGTGTGTGTGTGTGTGTGTGTGTGTAGTGATTGTGCATACGTTTGTGTACCTCTATGTATGTGTGTTTGTCTTTAAGCGTTTCTGCATGTACGTGCACGAGTTGCATGTAGGTACTTGCATATATGTACACATGTGTAGTTTATTTCATAAGTGTATCTCTCAAGATATGTGTTTATATGTATATATGTATGTCATTTAATATCTTTTTAACGAATGAGTCCTCTCCCATAGGGTTCCCACAACTCTCAGACCACGTTCACTGGGATGAATCGCAAATTAAGAAGTGCGTGAATGTTATGTGAATGTTTTTGCTGGTTGAACGCTACGGCAACTAGAGAGGAAGTGCATCTTACACACGAGGGATCTTGTGATTTGCTGCATCGGTATTCGCAATGCTGGAGAGATGGATGTATCCAGATCGTAGAGACGAAAGCGTAATTCGTATATGAATGGAGATTGTAATTTGATGATAGTGTATCTCTGTTAATACCATATTCGGAAAACAGTTGTTTAATGCCTGTGGAGTTATTACGGTTTATATATATGTTTCACTCGTGTTTGTTAGGGGAGGTGGGTTCTGTATGCATAAAGTTACTGAAGTGTGAAGCAGGGGTCAACTTTTTTATTTCTACTTCAGGGTTGGAGGCTGGCTATGAAGCGGCTCGGGTGAGGCTGGTCTAGTGTTGTTGCAGAGAGACGAGTGCCAAGCACGTTGAAATGAAAGGCTATAGGAAACATGTCCTGTTTTCTCGTATATGAGTTAAATTTTTGTGGTTGTTAGACGGTTGTGATTGTCCAGACTTCTCAATTTTATCTGGTTGGCAGGTATTTTTTTATTTGTTTTCATATATATATATATATATATATATATATATATATATATATATATATATATATATATATATATATATATATATATAAGGCAGCAGGTTTGGATGGTATTGCAGTGGAATTTATTAAAAAAGGGGGTGACTGTATTGTTGACTGGTTGGTAAGGTTATTTAATGTATGTATGACTCATGGTGAGGTGCCTGAGGATTGGCGGAATGCGTGCATAGTGCCATTGTACAAAGGCAAAAGGGATAAGAGTGAGTGCTCAAATTACAGAGGTATAAGTTTGTTGAGTATTCCTGGCAAATTATATGGGAGGGTATTGATTGAGAGGGTGAAGGCATGTACAGAGCATCAGATTGGGGAAGAGCAGTGTGGTTTCAGAAGTGGTAGAGGATGTGTGGATCAGGTGTTTGCTTTGAAGAATGTATGTGAGAAATACTTAGAAAAGCAAATGGATTTGTATGTAGCATTTATGGATCTGGAGAAGGCATATGATAGACTTGATAGAGATGCTCTGTGGAAGGTATTAAGAATATATGGTGTGGGAGGCAAGTTGTTAGAAGCAGTGAAAAGTTTTTATCGAGGATGTAAGGCATGTGTACGTGTAGGAAGAGAGGAAAGTGATTCGTTCTCAGTGAATGTAGGTTTGCGGCAGGGGTGTGTGATGTCCCCATGGTTGTTTAATTTGTTTATGGATGGGGTTGTTAGGGAGGTGAATGCAAGAGTTTTGGAAAGAGGGGCAAGTATGAAGTCTGTTGTGGATGAGAGAGCTTGGGAAGTGAGTCAGTTGTTGTTCGCTGATGATACAGCGCTGGTGGCTGATTCATGTGAGAAACTGCAGAAGCTGGTGACTGAGTTTGGTAAAGTGTGTGAAAGAAGAAAGTTAAGAGTAAATGTGAATAAGAGCAAGGTTATTAGGTACAGTAGGGTTGAGGGTCAATTCAATTGGGAGGTGAGTTTGAATGGAGAAAAACTGGAGGAAGTGAAGTGTTTTAGATATCTGGGAGTGGATCTGGCAGCGGATGGAACCATGGAAGCGGAAGTGGATCATAGGGTGGGGGAGGGGGCGAAAATTCTGGGAGCCTTGAAGAATGTGTGGAAGTCGAGAACATTATCTCGGAAAGCAAAAATGGGTATGTTTGAAGGAATAGTGGTTCCAACAATGTTGTATGGTTGCGAGGCGTTGACTATGGATAGAGTTGTGCGCAGGAAGATGGTTGTGCTGGAAATGAGATGTTTGAGGACAATGTGTGGTGTGAGGTGGTTTGATCGAGTAAGTAACGTAAGGGTAAGAGAGATGTGTGGAAATAAAAAGAGCGTGGTTGAGAGAGCAGAAGAGGGTGTTTTGAAATGGTTTTGTCACATGGAGAGAATGAGTGAGGAAAGATTGACCAAGAGGATATATGTGTCGGAGGTGGAGGGAACGAGGAGAAGAGGGAGACCAAATTGGAGGTGGAAAGATGGAGTGAAAAAGATTTTGTGTGATTGGGGCCTGAACATGCAGGAGGGTGAAAAGAGGGCAAAGAATAGAGTGAATTGGAGCGATGTGGTATACCGGGGTTGACGTGCTGTCAGTGGATTGAATCAAGGCATGTGTATGGGGGTGGGTTGGGCCATTTCTTTCGTCTGTTTCCTTGCGCTACCTCGCAAACGCGGGAGACAGCGACAAAGAAAAAAAAAAAAAAAAAATATATATATATATATATATATATATATATATATATATATATATATATATATATATATATATATATATATATATATATATATATATGTATATATTCATTTATTTACTTATTCATTTATTTATTATACTTTGTCGGTCTCCTGCGTTAACGAGGTAGTGCAAGGAAACAGTCGAAAGAATGGCCCTACCCACCCACATACACATGTATATACATACACGTCCACACACGCACATATACATACCTATGCATTTCAACGTATACATATATATACATACACAGACATATACATATATACACATGTACATAATTCGTACTTGCTGCCTTTATTCGTTCTCGTCGCTACCCCGTCACACATGAAATGACAAACCTCTCCCTTCGCACGCGCGCGAGGTAGCGCTCGGAAAAGACAACAAAGTCCACATTCGTTCAAACTCAGTCTCTAGCTGTCATGTATATGCAGGATGGGCCGAAAGTCACTTTGCACCTACCATAGATGATGAGTATATACAGAGAGCCTCTGTGTATTAACACAAACACATTTTCCGTGCTTCCTTGACTTGCAACAAATATTGGAAGTGACGCCCACGTTCCTGTAGACACGCATCTACGTGTCTTTTCTTGTTTGCAAAGACGCACGACAAATCAATTAGAGAAATGATCCTGATGAAATTTGCGATGCTACCTTCAGGGTATGTGTGAGGATTGCCTGTGTTAACACGCCATTCATCGCTCCCCCACACATGTTGATGTAAGATATGGCGACCGTGGGGGCCAAATGCCCCTTGAAATTATTCTGTCCCCGGACACATCGCGCTGCAGCTTCACGAGCTGTGTATGCAGGAGCGGCGTCCCGCTGGAAATAGCCGAGGGTAATTTCGTCCTCATTTCAATGTCCAGCGAAGGGCGTAAAGAATCAATTCACAATAACGGCCCGAGTGATTGTGTCACTGAGGAATGTGAAGCCAATAATCAGATTTCGTGATATGGCGCACCACACACCGACCTCTTGATCATGCAATGGTGTCTGCTTGATCTCATGCGAATTCGTCGTCGACCAAACGCCGCCGTTTTGGGTGTTGATGTGACCCGATAGATGAAGTCACTCTTCATTGGTGAAGAACATGATGTCCAGAATATCATCCCCAGTATTCAACAGGCTTGACGTCGTCCCTTTCCTCTCAGCTCGTGCGCTGATGTTATCTTGTAGGGACACACGTGCAACTGCTTCTCCAGCATTCTGCATGTGCTGCGAAATGTGATGCGAAATATTTGACATGTTCTCTGTTCCTACTGCTGGTTCATTTATAACCTGCGACTCCTTGATCAAGAGAATTATCATTGAAGCTTCACTTGTTCAGTACACAAAGGATGGTAACATGAATATTTGTGAAGGTCTGTATAAACTGGATAGTTTTGTCGTGGGCACAAGTTTTAAAAGATTTCCAGTCTTAACCGCATGATAAATTTTATGACAGGCACGGATGGTGCCAGACCCGAAAATCACAAACCACGAACTCTTATGTATTAACAGCGTCTTAGGTCTTAACGTCTCAAATATATATATATATATATATATATATATATATATATATATATATATATATATATATATATAAATCGTTTCTTACATTCTTACTCCCTGTTCCAGGAGTCCCTTCCATCTTTATAAGACTCCTACTGTGCTCAGGAAGCTGGCTGCATCCACCGGGCGGGACCATAGGTCATAAAATGTATGATGTCTTCTGGGAGAGTGCAGGGGAACTGAGCTGTGACTGTTGAGTGTCTTTACTGTGGCTGTTGCATCGTCGCGAGGAAGAATCCTTCAATGTGTTCATGATGGTCTTGAAATGTGTTGCATTGGTGTGTGCAGTAGTGTAGCAATGGGTGAAGTCCAGAACGTAGACAAGAAAGTGTGACTCGTGTTTGTCTGGGAAGTGCGGTTTCAGATGGGTGTACATCTGGTGGGAATGAGGTAGGAAGGCGGCTATTCAGAACGTGTCAGGTCATTTCAGTCTGTGTGTGTGTGTGTGTGTGTGTGTGTGTGTGTGTGTGTGTGTGTGAGTGTTTTGTCAGGGTTTTGTATGGTTGTGGTGAGGAGGATCTGTGACTAGAGGTTCCAGAAAAGCAGGCAGAAGTAGACTGTCTATTACTACTGAGCGGTTGATGGTTAGTTGGTAGAATGGTTTGAATAACAGAGGTCTGTTGCCGTTGCAAAAATTGAGTGCCGAGCATATTGTGGAAGAATTGTATTAGCAGGATCTCTGTTTCATTGTGTGGTAGTTGAGTATTTGTGATTGCTTTAGCTTGTTCTAAATGCTCTATTTTGTGTGGTTTGCAGCTTTATATGTTCCATTTTGGCAAGGTGGTAGATCAGGCAGGTGTGACGTAGCTTAGTGTGGAAATATGAAATGTTTGTATAAGATGCTTAGGGATTATCTTTCTTATATGTATCTTGAGCCAGTTTGTTCCGAGGGTGTCTATTTTGTGTGTTGCTTTTGTATTTATGTCCTTGGTGTGAGGAGTGACTGTCATGTCACTCTCTTATGGTGGGTGATTTGCTTAGTGGGTGTGATCGTCCGTTTAGGATGTCTGGAGAGTATGAGGTGGATACGTGTCTGTCTGGGGTTTAAAGTGTGACTGAAGACTCCTGTGGAAATCATGAAATTGTGATCCTATTGTGAGGTCGTCTGATGATTATAAGAGGACTTTCATGTTGTGATGTGCTGGATGTAATAGTACGTCGTGTAAGAAGAGATTGAAGAGGAAGAGGGAAATAACTGTTGCTTTGGGAATTCCATTGTATAGATTAATGGGCGTAGAAGTAAAGCCACTGTGAGTGACTCTGGCATAGCGACTGGCTATGAAACTGGCCAACCACTTTTTGTTATCATGGTGGAGAGTGGTATCAAGTGTCTTTTGTGTGAGGATGTGTCAGGGGATAGTGCCAAATGCTTTGTTGGTCTACTGCCACTAGTATTGTGGGGGACGAGGGTTGTGGTCGGTTGAAGCCATCCAGGATTTGTTGTGTGAAATCAATGTGTAGTGTGTTGGTGGAGTGGTTGGTTTTGCAGCTATGCTGTGCAGATGAGTGTGGGATATTTCACTTGATTCTGTTGTGGATCACTTTTTTCACAGGCGCAGCGGGGGTTGGAGATGGGTGATATGGAGAGTTTTTGGATTAATATTATGTTGGCAAATTTCCAGATGATAGGAATTTTGTTTTGTAATCATGCGAGACTGTAGACAACATTAAGGGCTTCGACTCCAACAGGGCCAAAGTGTTTTATGTGAAGGTTTGACATGTTGTCAAAGCCTGCAGCAGAAGAGTTCTCTGTTTTGATTGCATCGCTTGTATCAGTGGGAGCGAAGGGTGGGTGGCAGCTGTTTCTAGATGGATTTTGTGTAGATTTTTCATGAGTTTTCACGATTCCTTTTTTTAAGGAATGTCAAATGAATGGGTCACAAGTGTTTCATGAGCGGGGACGATTACTGTGGATTACTGTGGTCAGTGTAGATCTCTTCACGTACACCAGGGTTGTCTGCAGTGGGTCTCACGGTTAACTGTGGTGAGGAAGATATGCCTAATTTCATTTCCCCTTTTAATGATTAGTTTAATACTGATGACATGTATGGATTTGGTATGTGATATCTGCTGATGGTGTGTGGTTTTGTTTGACAGGCTTCTCTTTCCTTTATGGAGAGTGCAAGTTGTAGTTCTCTAGAGAAGTTTGAGTTTTATTTCTTTCTGTGTGCATGTGGTATGCACCTTCTGCTTGCATGGTGAGACATGACGACGAGGTGAGAGGCTGCTCGACCTCGGGATAGGAGAACATCTGTAATGAAGTTTTGAGTTTTTCTTCCCCTGTCCTTTGTGAAGGTTGGCCAGTCTGCCTTCCTGTAGTTTGTATTAAGTCTATACGATGGTTGTGTAGGTTGGATGGGTCGGTGAGAGTACCATCAGAATGGGCAGGTGGTCTGTGGGCAGTTCGTGTAGCATGCGTCAGGTGGTTTATGTGTGCTGTGTTGGTTAGTAGATGATGATGTCTGGCGAGGTCAGCTGCTGGAGGTGTTGAGTTTCGAGTCTGGCTGGTTAGTTGGTTGGTTGCATAGGTTGAGGATATTAGAAGATTCTTCTTGATTCATGAGTAGTTCTCCCTGGGTATCTTGGGTGTGAGTGTTGAGCCCAGTAGGATGATGTGTACTGAAATCTCCTCTGAGATAGGTGTTGGGTATGCTAGACAGGTTTAGCAGCTGGGGAGTATATCTGGAAGAATAACTAGGTCATGTCTGTGACCTGTTGTATATTAGTGTTGGAGAATGGTATGGTTTGATGGATGAGTGTTGAGTTCTTATCCTTGTCTGTCTAATTTTAATATAGTTGTGCAGTTGTAGGGAGGTGGTAGGGTGGATCTAGGTGTGAGTCTGGTTTCTTGGGCTGTGTAGAGGTTGTGTTCTCGGAATTTATTTTGATGCCAGTGGTGATGAGTTGCATGATGTTTAGTTTATCGCTGGTGTTCTGTGAAGTGGTAGGGTTTGTTTGCTGTTGTATGTCAAGTGCTTGTAGTAGAGGTGAGGAGGGTTTGTGGCGGCGTTCTAGGGAGTTAATGGCTGTTTACTCTCTAAATATGCAATTCTTTGGGTAATCTTCAGTGAATGACAGTGATGTGCAGTGGAGATGGCACTGCAGAGTACAGTTGGAACATCCGATGGTGCAGTGCTTTTTGGTGGCGGGCGTTTGGCACTGTGGGGCAGGGGTACACTGGGGGTACAGGGGTAGGTTTAATGACCTCGGAGATGATCACCAGTACATCATATCCCAGTAGTGTGTGTGTGTGTGTGTGTGTGTGTGTGTGTGTGTGTGTGTGTGTGTGTGAGAGAGAGAGAGAGAGAGAGAGAGAGAGAGAGAGAGAGAGAGAGAAGGGGGGTCGAAATGTGCAACTGTGTAAAACGTTTGCTTACGACCTGGGGTCCGGCATGTGTGACCTGTGCTCCACAGGGGAGCAGGGATAGTTAGGATCCTTTGCGACTGGGGAGTTCTTAAAGAGCTTGGTTCCAGTCGGTCCCAATATTCTCTTCTTGGGTGTAGACTGGAGACTGACCCACCTGGTCCTCCTTCAAGTCTTCTTCCTTCCCTCGGTACCATCACGGGTGAGTTTCGACGACACACACACACACACACACACACACACACACACACACACACACACACACACACACACACACACACACACACACACACATACATTCCTATGAGTCCACGGGGAAAATAAAACACGATAAGTTTCCAAGATTATTAGTGAAAGAGAAGAGAGAGGCATTTGGATGATTTTTGCAGGGAAATAGTGCAAATGACTGGGAGATGTATAAAAGAGACAAGAGGTCAAGAGAAAGGTGCAAGAGGTGAAAAAGAGGGCAAATGAGAGTTGGGGTGAAAGTATCATTAAATTTTAGGGAGGAAGGTAAATAAAGAGCGTAAGACAAGAGAACAAATGGGAACATCGGTGAAGGGGGCTAATGGGGAGGTAACAACAAGTAGTGGTGATGTGAGACGAAGATGGAGTGAGTATTTTGAAGGTTTGTTGAATGTGTTAGATGATAGGGTGGTTGATTTGGGGTGTTTTGGTCGAGGTGGTGTGCGAAGTGAGAGGGTCAGGGAGAATGGTTTGGTAAACAGAGAAGAGATAGTGAAAGCTTTGCGGAAGATGAAAGCCGGCAAGGCAGCGGGTTTGGATGGTATTGTAGTGGAATTTATAAAAAAAAGAGGTGACTGTGATGTTGACTGGTTGGTAAGGATATTCAGTGTATGTATGGCTGATGGTGAGGTGCCATTGGTGCCATTGTACAAAGGCAAAGAGGATAAAGGTGATTGTTCAAATTACGCAGGTATAAGTTTGTTGAGTATTCCTGGGAAATTATATGGGAGGGTATTGATTGAGAGGGTAAAGGCACGTACAGAGCATCAGACTGGGGATGAGCAGTGTAGTTTTAGAAGTGGTAGAGGATATGTGCATCAGGTGTTTGCTTTGAAGAATGTATACGAGAAATACTTAGAAAAACAAATGGATTTGTATGTAGCATTTTTGGATCTGGAGGAAGCATATGATAGAGTTGATAGAGATCCTTTGTGGAAGGTATTAAGAGTATATGGTGTGGGAGGCAAGTTGCTAGAAGCAGTGAAAAGTTTTTATCGAAGATCTAAGGCATGTGTACGAGTAGAAAAACAGTAAAGTGATTGGTTCTCAGTGAATGTAGGTTTGCGGCAGGGGTGCGTGATGTCTCCATGGTTGTTTAATTTTTGTTTATGGACGGGGTTGTTAGGGAGGTGAATGCAAGAGTTTTGGAGAGAGGGGCAAGTATGCAGTCTGTTGTGGATGAGAGGGCTTGGGAAGTGAGTCAATTATTGTTTGCTGATGATACAACGCTGGTGGCTGATTCGGGTGAGAAACTGCAGAAGCTGGTGACTGAGTTTGATAAAGTGTGTGAAAGAGGAAAACTGAGAGTAAATGTGAATAAGAGCAAGGTTATTAGGTACAGAAGGTTTGAGGGACAAGTGAATTGGGAGGTAAGTTTGAATGGAGGAAAACTGGAGAAAGTGAAGTGTTTTAGATATCTGGAAGTGGATATAGCAGCGGATGGAACCATGGAAGCAGAAGTGAGTCACAAGGCGGGGGATGGGGCGAAAGTTCTAGAAGCGTTGAAAAATTTGTGGAAGGCGAGAACATTATCTCGGAGAGCAAAAATGGGTATGTTTGAAGGAATAGTGGTTCCAACAATGTTATATGGTTGCGAGGCGTGGGCAATAGATAGGGTTGTGTGAAAGAGGGTGGATGTGTTGAAAACAATATGTTTGAAGACAGTATGTGGTGTGTGGTGGTCTGATCGAGTAAGTAATGAAAGGGTAAGAGAGATGTGTGGTAATAAATGGAGTGTGGTTGAGAGAGCAGAAGAGGGTGCATTGAAATGGTTTGGTCACACGGAGAGAATGAGTGAGGAAAGATTGACATAGAGGATATATGTGTCAGAGGTGGAGGGAACACGGAGAAGTGGGAGACCAGATTAGAGGTGGAAGGATGGAGTGAAAAAGATTTTAAGCGATCGGGGCCTGAATATATATATATATATATATATATATATATATATATATATATATATATATATATATATATATTTATCTTATCTATTATACCTCGTCGCTGTCTCCTGTGATACAGGATACAGACGAAAGAATGGCCCAACCCACCCACATACACATGTATATACATAAACGCCCACACATGCACATATATTTCAACGTATACATACATATATATACACACATATACATATATACACATGTACATATTCATACATGCTGCCTTCATCCATTCCCGCCGCCACACATGAAATGACACCTACCTCCCCCCCCCCCCGCGTGGGCGAGAGGTAGCGCTAGGAAAAGACAACAAAGGCCACATTCGTCCACACTCAGCCTCTACCTGTCATGTGTAATGCACCGAAACCACAAGATATATATATATATATATATATATATATATATATATATATATATATATATATATATATATATATATATTCATGATGGACGGACGAAAAATCCTACGAGAGCAAAGAACAACGATATCAAACATAAACCCGTTCCTGTGAAGGTCAGTTTTGACGCAAAATGAATATATACGACATATGCGTTCAATATGCTTGGTTTTTCGTTCATGGATTGAACAGAAGCAACCAACAGTGGTTGCTACTGCTCAATCCATGAAGTCCCCCCCACCACGGAAAGGTAACCAAGCTTCGGGGGGGATGGGTGTTTACCCTGACGCCAACGGAGAAACTCGATACAATATTTTTATAAAATCTTTCCTTAATCTTGAAAAATGAATCACTTTCCTTAATCTTGAAAAATGAATCATTTTCCTTAATTGTGAAAAATGAATCACTTTCCTTAATCTTGAAAAATGAATCAATCAATCACAGGGAAGAATAGCCCCAGTCATATGAAGACTTGGTGACCGAATCCTTGCGCATTGGGTAGAAAGTGATTTCTTTGAGGGTAGCTTTATGGAAGGCACGGTAGCGACGGAAGAGTTTCATTTGTTCTTTGAAGAGGGAAGGCAAGAGCAGCCAGCGTGCAAATACAATGACTTCGGCCAGGGCGCAGTGGTGTGGGCTGCGAGCATGCCTGTGGCAAGTGATCTGCTCCACAGAGAGGCCATTGATACGGAGGAAGTTGGGATCCGACATGAGTTTGTTGTAGGTGGGACATCCCATATCCTGAAGGTTAACGACTTTAGCGCGGCATTTGAAAACGGTGGTAAAGAGAGCCTCGATATATCCCCCCTTGAAGAGCAATACGTCGTACTGGTTAAGTACACCAAGAAATTCGTTGATGTCGACTAAGTGGGAGGGTCCTGAGACGACGGTGCAGGTGGTCAAGTCGAAAACTGCTGCCTCAGTACAGTACATTGCGTGGGAGTGTTCTGTGCCGACGCCCTCTTCTACAAAGTTAATATCAATTACGGCTGCTCGCATACGCTGGTGCCTTTTGAGGAAGGCCCAGTAGAAAGAATCGCCAAATGGTACGGGAGTTGTAGCGTAAGAAGCCATTTTAGGGAAAGACCAGCAGCTTCCGGGAAGGTCAGAAGATTTGAAATAGAATGGCTGGTGGGCAGTTGGTGGGCGAGGGACGTGAACGCTTCCGTAGATCTGCATCTTGGAAGATCATGATTTTCTCTGATGTAGAGTTAACGAAGTAACCTCGGATATCCTTGCATATATTTTAATATAGTGATGTTTAATATAATGATGTTTACCCAGATCAAACCAGATCAAGTACCCTCAAGTGAAAGCGTAATGAAGAAAAGTGTTTTGTTAAGATGGCGTAGTGCAGATAAGGATATAGTGCGGTTGAGTTTGTAGTGAAGATGGTCTTTTATCTGAATTACCAGGTTTTTTAGCATTGAAATGCATTGCTGGAGGATTGTACTGAAAGTATGCTTTGGCTTTGAATGTTTTAGTGATTTTAGTGATTTTAGTGATAATGTGTAACGAAGAAGCTTGAGACCATGAGGATGTAGTGAAGATGAAGGTTCAGTGAAAATAAATGGCCAGTGAAGATTGTGTAGTGTAGAGACCTCTACTCCGACCCATAAGGTTGTAATAAAGATGTGGACGTAGTGAAGATGAGAGTGTAGTGAAGATTATGGGTCAGTCAAAATTAATGGTATCGAAGTGTAAGGTGTAGCCAAGCTTAGAAAGTTCAGAATGTTCTGAAGTTTAGGAAGTCAAGTTGTAGTGGGTTTAGGAAGAGGTATAGGGTGTGTCGATAATATTGTTGCACTTTGGTAAGTAGTGGAGTAAGTTTTATAGAAAAATATGAATTCAACATCAGTAGATCTAAAAGCCCTTCGGTAACCTTTGACTGTTAACAGTGTGTGTATATATATATATATATATATATATATATATATATATATATATATATATATATATATTTATATGTGTCCACCTCCGACACATATATCTTCTTGGTCAATCTTTCCTCACTCATTCTCTCCATGTGCCCAAACCATTTCAAAACACCCTCCTCTGCTCTCTCAACCACTCTCTTTTTATTTCCACACATCTCTCTTACCCTTACGTTACTTACTCGATCAAACCACCTCACACCACACATGGTCCTCAAACATCTCATTTCCAGCACATCCACCCTCCTGCGCACAACTCTATCCATAGCCCACGCCTTGCAACCATACAACATTGTTGGAACCACTATTCCTTCAAACCCATTTTTGCTTTCCGAGATAATGTTCTCGACTTCCACATTCTTCAAGGCTCCCAGGATTTTCGCCCCCTCCCCCACCCTATGATCCACTTCCGCTTCCATGGTTCCATCCGCTGACAGATCCACTCCCAGATATCTGAAACACTTTACTTCCTCCAGTTTTTCTTCATTAGTTGCATCGACCATATCTTCAAGTCAAACAACTAAGTAAGCTTTAAAGAGAAAATAGCGATCCCAATTCCACTTCGCATTATCATTACTTAGAGTACGTTCTTTTTTCATCTTTAGATTAGTAAATATAGATCAAGCAAACCACATTTTGTGTTTGTCATCTGTCTCTTTAGTTCAAATGCCAGTCACCACATATTGCCTTACGTTTAACCGAGGTGGCTATACAATGGTTAAGTTTTATGATCATTAACTTTTAAAGTGACACTTTGCTGGTGGCATGAAAAAAATCTCATGTTCAGGTGTATATACTAGTTTCTGTTGTGTTGCAGTGCTTACAATAAATAAACAAATATGCTGAATTGTTAAATGAACAAATATGCTGAATTGTTGCTTGACGAAGTGCCTGTTAGGTGGTAATCAGTGGTAATATCTGCACTTGTGTGTGTGATGGTCGGTGGCTAGGGGTGTTGACAGTATATACCAGGGAGATCAATTAACCAAAAACTTTGAACTCAAAAGTAGCACCGCGCAAGATGAGAGATTAAGAGAGACCTACTACGTTCATTCGTTCCCTCAAAAGATGTGCATCTTGCTCGGTAGGTCGTGTACGATTTCCCAGATCGTGTTCACCTCCTCACCTCCTACTGACACCGACGATACAGTCCTTGAGCATGATGGCAACATCCGTTGAGACAGACGATACAACCCTTGAATATAATGGCATGGCTTCTGACCCCACCCTTAATAAGGTATAGGTCAAAGGCCAAAGGACCATAATGGAAAGGTCGTACCGCCGTGCTCAAGAGTTTATGAAAGAACACGGATGACGGTGGTTATACTGTCTGGTGAGAAACTAAAGTGTTCTAGAAAAGGAGGAAGACTCAGGTCCTGCAGTTCTAAATCATATGGATGGTGATCGATCCATATGCTGGCTAAATATGCACAGTGATGTCAGTGTTATCCTCTAACGTACTGTGTTCATGGGCGTATGTGAACAATGATCACATTGCACAGTTAAACACTTTGTCTCTCTCTCTTTATGCAGAATGAAGTACACAATTCTTTGTTACTTTGCTTTTGCTTTGGAGAGGTGAAACATTTTTATATGACAGAAGAAAGAGGAATCTGGTGGGTCATATATCGTATATATGTTCGGTAAAGTAACTGAAAATACCATATGTTAAAATATTACTTGTGTCGTATATGACTTAGGTAACTACAACTTGTACAAGATAAGGAGCCTAACTTTTAACACCAGTAGGAGAAAGATATGGGACAGTTATCCCTACCCAAACGAGTTTTTCCTTAACGATGGGAAGTTCCTCTGTTTTCTGTAATCGTTTTTTTTTTTTTTTCAAGTTATGACGTGCACCGTCAGATGTCGCCGAGTGAGTCTCGACTACACTAGACACAATAGGAACGTACAGCAGTTAGGCTTCCTAGGCATAAGTTACTGTCATTGCTCATCCTCGTGGCGCCATAACGGGGATGGTGTCTAGTCAGTGGCGTGGATCCGTGATAGTAAGTTACTCTTGTTAAGTGAAGCGTTTTGTCCGGACTGCCTTTGCCGGTGTGAGTTATAGATAATTCTGGTTCATGTTTAGTGACGTGTTGGGCGTAATCAGACCCCGATGTGAGGTACAGGTCGGACTGGAGTTGTACCTGGATCACAACCTATTGTCTGCAAATCAGGTAAACCCCGTTTTTGCGATGTTGCAGTAATACTTTTGATTATAATGATGATGATGTATCCTGTAGGTAGAATATTAATTAAGCTGTGCCATGTAATTGTTCAGCATTTCTGGTCATCGTTTAGTATATGGCTCCCTTAATATACGACACGAATTATTTGCTTCTATGGGAAAAGATTCCTGCTGGCTATACTGTTACGTGGTGTTGAAAGGGTTCGAATATTTAGCAATGTGTGTGGTTTAAGATGTATCATCTGTGAATCCACCCCCATCATCATCTTAATCTTGTTAAACGAGGAGTTCCGTGTCGAATTATTGAGGTATTTACTGTTATAATCGGAAAAACGATTTGTGAATGAGAACATCAGCGGACGACGAGTAACCAAAATACATTTTTCAGGAGTTACCACAAAACAAAAGCTGCTGTAAGTGTTCCACTACAGCTGGTTACACATTTAAGTGCTGAGAACATAAACAGCGGTTGAATACATTATGTAAGATCACTCATCCTTGATGAATCGTCACGATATTAATTTTCAGTTTTGTACTTCGTAATAGTAAAGACGGAAAATATTTCAGATTTATGTTTGAATCTGGTTTTTCCTGTAGGGAATCAGATGCCTGGTTCCACATGACGCCTCACATCCAGCCCGGCTGATCGTACTGCCGTGTTTGGCCAACGTAATGGTCGATTCTTCAAACAGTACTTGGGTAGTTTTAGAACTGTTTCTTTTATCTATGTATTCAGCGTTATGTTATTGCGTTTCAGGGGATGTGAAATGTAACTAAGAAGCCAAGTAATTACCCTGGTGATGTGCTTGTTTGGTCGTTCAGTAATTAGTAGGATAATGTTTGGTGTATGGGGAAGCAGGCGCTCTAACCGCCATTCAACACTCGTTTCCTTGTGGCTTAACGATTGACTTGATTTGCCCCGCTAGCAGTGACTGTTTCATTGTGCGCCCATGCTCGTCCTGTGGGTGGTAGTGCAAAAGGATTACAGAGGTTACATGGTGAGTGGTTTGATAGAAAGACGCTTAACTATGGAAAACCTTTCATGATATTGTGGCAAAGTGGCCAGAATGGATGGCAATGCAGTTTGAATTCTCAAGACGTGTGACAGTGTAGTTGAATGATGAATAAGGATCTTAAGTGTCTGTATGGCCCAAAATGAGAGGCTTTTATTGTACCATTACATAAAGGTAAGCGGGTTAAAAGTGACTGCTCGAAGTACAGCGATACAAGTATGATGAATATACGTAAGTCATACCTCGTGAATGGTGGTGGTTGAGAGGGAGTAGTTATACAGATTCAGGAATGGTGAAGGACATGCTGACCAGGCGTAGAATTTGAGGAATGTGTGTGGGAAATACATGGAGTAAGAGCAGTATTTGCATGTGGTATTCATTCATCTGGAAAAAACAGTATGGTAGGATTTTGCAAGGTGCTGCGAGTAATGTGGTTTGGGAAGAAATTCTAGATGCACTGAGGAGTGGTGCGTGTGAAGAAATGATGCCCTTCTTCATCCGTTCCAGGAGGGAAACGATGAATACAAGGAGGGGAGGGTTTCTCGCCCCACGCTCCCGTCCCCTTTAGTCGCCTTCTACGACACGTGAGGAATGCGTGGGAAGTATTCTTTCCTCCCTATCCCCAGGGATAGGGGAGATATATATATATATATATATATATATATATATATATATATATATATATATATATATATATATATATAATATTTTTCATACATACTTGCCGATGCCCGCGTTAGCGAGACAGCGTTAAGAACAGAGGAATGTGGGTGTCTGTTTCCTAGCACACGTCTTTGTGTAATGTGCGCGTGCTCAGGGGTAGATGTATGAGCACATGAGGATGCTGGAGCAGGAGAGAGTCCAGATGCAGAGAGGCGAGGATGAGGTCATGGCTCACTGGCGAGAGACATGATTATATCGGTGCACAGAGAGGAGTACGGAGAGCGTTACGTCATTGTGATCGTACTGGGAGGGGAAAGAGAGTGCCTCTGGGTACACAGGGGAGAGTGAGAGGTCTAGGTTTACATAATGAGAGGAAGGTGAGGGTGCCTGGATTGCACAGAGGAGGGTCAGAGTCAGCGGAGGGTGAGACGATCAGGATTCACACAGAGGAAGTTTACTGTGTCAAGTTGCACAGAAAGGAGAGTGGGTGTTTGTGTGTGTCAGGTTGCACAGGAAGGAGAGAGAGTGTGTTTGTGTTTCAGGATACGTAAAGAGGAGAGCGACAGTGTCATGATGCACAGGGAAGATGGGACGAGGTCCAGAGGTAGAGAGAGGGAGATAAGATTGTCAGATCCTTCGATATGGAACCCAGTCAGCAGCCACCAGTGATAGCTGAGAACTCTCCCTATAGCCAAACCAGGTCGCCAATAATACACACGTCCTAAAGTTATACACAGCACTAGGGGTGCTTAGTGGGTTAAGTGTGAGTGGCTTACAAAGTTGCTGTTTTTATTCTCAATTTACTTTAAACTTTAAATCATACCACGAAATCCCCCCCCCCCCCTCTTCCTGAAATATTGGCCTTCATGAAAATGTCGGGTTTTTCGAAATGGATGCCATGATTCATTATACAAGAAATCTGTTTTAAGAAATTTAGAAAAAAATGGAGGTTGACTTTCACTTGTGTCATCTAAGGCCTCCCTTGATAACTACCCTTTGGTCTGTTCTTGAAGTCGTATGATCCCGGGTTCATCATAATGACTCTCCCTGACCAGCAAGCTTCAACAGGAGGTTGTTCGGAACGGTGACTTCGCTGAATGCAAATCTGAAACGTAATGTTCATAAACTTGCAAACACAAGTGTGTCTTTTCAGTCTGTATCTGCTACTCGTGTGGCATTTATGTTAGTTACATAAACGTCCTTTTCAAAACTGTAAATGCTCCTCTTAATGCAGCCTTTCCTGCTGTTTTAATTACCAGCATTTAAAACCCAAGAATAAGCTGACAATGCTTTTCATGTGTGAAGCTTAATTTTTTTTTTTCTGACATGTACATCAAGGTACCGAGTCTTCTCTACAAATTTTAATTCATTTAGAATGTAAATAGAAGCTTCAAGCAGCCGTATGACGCTAGTATATGTCACTATTACAACAATGGTGGAAACTGTGAAGAGGTGGCTATTTTCTGTACACGTACAATAACAAAACTGAGGGTAATTGTAAGTATAATTGCTTAGTCTGTGAAAAGAGATATTAGATATAATTGTTCATGGGTATGTTTGAAACTTGCTTATAGACTCCTCACGCTAACTTTGGTGCTGCTTGATTTACATTAAATGTAACTTCAGTTTGCAAAGTCTGTCTTGCCATAATTGCTGGTCACAGTGTCACTCTTGACAACATTGCCCTTCACAATTGCATGGAGTTGTGCGCTTGAAGCTGACCTCGCAGTACCTATACAGGCCTCGCCATGTCTTCCCGCAGCTGCAGTAGATCGGTCTATAGCACCATTCCTGAACTTGGCCGTGGGGTGGCGCCGGTGAGTTTCCATGCCGATCCATCCTTTCTCTTCGAACCCCATTTGGCAGAAATGGACTATAGTAGGTCCCTCTGCAAGACTTGCCCCCATACTTGGCCCCCTTGATGAGTTACTCGCATTGGTAAGCTGTTTGAGATCTGTTTGTGTTGAGGGGATACCTTCCCATACCTGACCTCCTTGGAAACAGACGTCTGCTTCCTCTTTTGATCATGGTTCAGTGTGACTTGTTTTCTCTGCCCGGTGGACATAGTACCTGGTCCCCTATAGTTGTCATGCGCCGCTTTCTCTTTTTTTTATGGCTGACTTTTTTCCCCACATCCTGTTTTGAATTCAAAGGTTCTTTCTCCTTTTGGCATAGTTTTTCTATTACCATGTGACCGATGCTACAGGCAGACTAGGGAAGCTGGTATGAATTAATGGGTATTCCCGATCTTGTGTACATGTGACCTTTAGCAAGCAATCTGCTTCTCCGCTTGCACTAGCAACACCAGCAGAGCAGATGACAGCTGGGCAGCTACTGCCTTCAGTGCAGCCTCCTATCATCTTGAATGCAGCAGTTTGGGTGTGCAGGCCACCAGACACGATAAGGAACTTGTCCTCTCAATAAGCGTCAGGGAACTTCCACTGGATAGTTTTAGCGATGGCAAATAGAGGTTGGTCCATGACAAGGACTGGTGCTTGGCCTGGTGCTGAACATCATCCTTGACATTATTCTGAGAATATTGTATCACTGTCACAAAATATGATCGTTCTGGAAACAGTGCCATGAATGCAGTTGTTGTAGAATTTGTAAAAGGTAATGACAATAAAGCATGGTTATGCTCCCCATAAGAATATATCACCTTTATTCAACCTTGGTTTATGTAGTTACTGCCTCGTATGTTCTAACCAATCATCATCCTTTACTAGCGCTATGGCTGGTTTTAGATGCCGCTGGCACAGCAAGTTCTGTGGTATGAGCCACAACATGATTGCTTTTTGCCAGAGCTGAAGGAGGGCACCTTTGTGTATGATGCAAGCAGTGTATGATGCAAGCAGCATCTCGGTTCTTTTCTCTTCTCCATTCCATGCAAGGAGTTTGTTGTTGCTGCGGGGCTCCGGTTGTGATCCAGATCATCAACAGCAGCTATTGTAGAGAGAGGTTTTAAGAGCTTATGGGGATACCTTACACATTCTTCATCATACGTTGTCCACACTTCGTTAGCTGTGTCACCAGAAACGCTAGGCACACATAGGAAATATATTGATTCATGGTGTGCAGAGTATCAACTGGTTCTCGCTTTCTCGTTTCTTCAGGAATCTTTAGGGCAAGATAGATTGGTACATGTGCTTTCTTACTGATGCCTTGTCGATGAGCTGTATTAAAATCTTGGTTTACCTTTGATTTCACTTTGATGAACACGAGTAATTGTGGGATGGTTTGGTTAGCACGGGATTTAGGCTGATGATAGTCTCGTGATGGCTAGACCATGCAGTGTAATACTCGCTAATGATGTGAGTGGTCAGGAACAAACTGTCCACGACAGTTTCCAGGGAATCTTCCACTTATGGACATTGCAGTGTGAAGAGATTGCGATGGATGATTTTGGATGCTTTTACTCAGTTACTCGCAGATCCTCTTCTGACTGTAGGCTTCCTGTGGAATCCTCTTCTGTCAGCTCTTTGTCTAGTGTTACTGCTCCAGAGTTAGAAATCTGTTCACACACATGTTTATGTGATGCCCACCGTTTTGGTCATACGCTAACAGGAATTCTTGGCTTTGTCTGTGAGTTCTTGGATCTATTGCAGTCTCATTTCTTTCCCAGTAACTAGCACCTGGCACTTTATAAAAGACAGGTTTTTACTTCCTCTAAAATTCGTAAATACTTTTTTCTTCCCCATTCATTAACCTCTTTAAATCTTAGTTATTGCCCGGCCTTTAGGGTGGACTTGTGTCTGTGACTGGAGCCTCAAGCGCCAGATAAAGAAAAATTCTGGCATTTTATTGTATGGTATTGGGCATTAGTTACTACCATGTTTTGTATTGCTCTGTGGCACGCTCTCGATCTTTGAAATACAATATCATGCGTGGAAACCTTCCGAGAGCCAGTAGGACCAGCATCTTTGTCGCAGACGGTACACACAGCTTTAGTCTCTTCCTTTTCCCGGAGCTTGGAACTGTATCATCTTGTTTTCACCGGACTTGCCCCATCCGAATCTTCACTTTTTCTTTGAGGTGCCCCTTTCATGATCATATTTACTTAACTTATTTCTGCAAGGCTTGTTCAACGCTGTATTGTTATCATTCATTAAGGCTTACAGACCGGAGCCTGTATCCAGCTTCCTGAATGCGGCCATCTGCCGATTCGCCAAGCTCCTTGACTTGAAGGTTTTCACCATCCAGCCGTAAAATCCTTACTGTTTAGATATGCAGCTCGCCACAGAGAGACCACAGATTCAAATAAGTCAAAGGAAACACTAGATTTCAGTCAGTTGTGCATAGTAGTTATCCTGGAATAGCATGGTTTTGCAATTTCAGTAATCTCATGTTGTGTATTTAGATGAACTCTATAAAGGTTTTGAGTCCCACCTGCGTTTTGGGAGGGAGGGGTCGGTTTGAACTCCGTCAGAAATGTAGGAGGTTAAGGAAAGACACACTCACAATTCGCACATGGCTTCTACATACAAGCGCTACCATCACCACCACAATTACCACTCTTAGGCCTAGATAGTTTGATCCTTCATAAGGTTCTACCAAAGATGAAGACAAATAGATAATAACTTTACATATTTACTCATGAGAAACACTCATGTGAAGTACATTACTTACGAAATGCTTGTTTCATTACTGTGCAGTGCTGCAGCATCCAGTGTGTTGGCAGTGTGTGTTCTTGTCACATTCTGTACACAGAGGCATCAGTGTGAGTGCCAGACTGCAGATGTGGGACACTGCAGGGACAAATAACATCTCTGGGTAAAGGATGCATTTATGGCATGATACATGCTGATATGCCCAGCATTTCTTGCAAAACAGTTTGTTTCGCTATTTTTGGTGACTGTTTTGAATATTTTGACAAAATGATACTGTCTGTAGGATGGTACGCTGTCTTCTTACCGTTCTCCGTGGCCCTGGTTCGATTCTCGGACACGAAATGGTGAAATTATATAATATATATATATATATATATATATATATATATATATATATATATATATATATATATATATATATATGATTTAGGGGAAAGAATACTACCCACACGTCTGTTGCGTGTCTTAGAAGGTGACTTCGAGAAAGAGGGGAGGGGGATAGAGATTCTTCCCACTCAGTCGTCTGTTTTAACGCTACCTTTCTATGGCTCGTTGTCTGTCTTAGACAATCACATGTTTACCAAATGGCGTCCTCGCTACATCTCTTCGTTGTATATCAAGTGCTGCTATATTTATCTCTTATATTTCCCCTGATGATGTGATTATTGCACGAAAGTGCACTTGGGAACTTATGTGTTTCATTTTCCCCGTGGACTCAGGAATATATATATATATGTATATATATATATATATATATATATATATATATATATATATATATATATATATATATATGTATATATATATGTCCCCGGGGATAGGGGAGAAAGAATACTTCCCACGTATTGCGTGTCGTGAAAGGCGACTAAAAGGGGATGGAGCGGGGGGGCTGGAAATCTTCCCCTCTCATTTTTAACTTTCCAAAAGAAGGAACAGAGAAGGGGGCCAGGTGAGGATATTCCCTCAAAGACTCAGTCCTCTGTTCTTTACGCTACCTCGCTAATGTGGGAAATGGCGAATAGTATGAAAAAAATATATATGTATATATGTATATAGTTTTTGTGTATATATAACAAAGGATGAATCACAAATTCAACTAAACGTTTTCACGAAAACAAAGGTTTTAAAATCTCGTCCTAATGATAACAGTGGCCCACATAAACACCACCATAAGAGCAATATATTTCGGGCGGAGGAAAATCCTGGGTTTTTCCTTGGTCCGTCCTGCTGGGGTCTGCCAACGCTTGTCTAACTTCTATACGAAGCTCCATTTTTAGGGGTCCAGCTCCTGTGTTTACCGTTCAGCAGCGTTGGGGGAGTGGGAATGACTTTTTGTTTCTTGCATACGGGCAAGGACATCTTCAAGATGCTCAATGCTTGCATTTACAGAGTAGATCAGATGAGAACTTGCGCTGTAATGACGTGTTTCGTACATCAGGAAATGTGGACGTGGTACTGGACACAGTAGGCATTTGCCACTAAGAGTTGCTTTCAAAAGTCTTGTTATTTATAGCCAGTTTAGATTTTGCTGTATGAACAACGCTATGAGTGAGAGAAAAACGCGTGTGGCCACTTTGGAAAGAACATTACGTCAAGGATTTCGTTTCTTTCGACTGATTTTCCTCTCAATAAAACATAATTTTTTTTAAACTGGTTTTTCTGTTATTGCTCTCACTAAGACCGTTACAGCTAACAGTTCTCTGTACTGTTGACGATTATCTCCCTGCCTCTGTTACTACTGTTACGGCTACCACGGATGTTCATTTCACTGTTTTGTCTCTAACTTTAACTTGATTAGCGGAATCTACACAGTCTTCGCTGACTTGGCTTCTCTTATGTTTATCACTCGCTTCGACTTGGCAGCAACCTCCAACAGCTATACTGCTACTACTATTATTACTACTGCTACTACCGCTACTACTACTGCTGCTGCTACCACTACTATATCTACTGCTGCTACAGCTATTCTGCTGCTGCTACTACAGCTACTTCTACTGCTACTACTACTACTATTGCTACTACTACTACTACTACTACTACTACTACTACTACTACTACCACAACTACTGCTAATATTACTACTACTACTACACCTTTGTTAATAGTACGTACTCTCATCACCACCGCCTCTATTACCACCACTACTAGTGCCACTGCCATTAATTCTGGAGCGGCAGCGAGGACACTGTTGTTACAACAATAATTATCGATAATTCCGCTGCCTAATATCTCCGACAAATGATGCCACTTTCTGTTATCAATGTCTTTCCACGACCAGGTAAAGTGTTGCTCCTGCTGCTGCTTCGATATCATAGTGTATTACCAGTCTATCATTACCATCTTCATGATTACTGCTGACGAAAGCCAGGCAACTAGTACATTGTCTTCTCGATTTTGTGTTGCTAAATTGTGTGATTAATTCCCGTTTTCAGTTACCTCTCCTTGTCATCCCCACCATTTTTACAGTGACCGCCACCACCGCTGTGGCAGCGACCACTGCTAATCGTGAGCGCTCACCACCCACTCCCGCGAACTCCTCCACCACAAGCTCGACCACCAGCACCGCTACCGCTACCACCACACTACCACACCACACTCGTGACAAACCATACCACAGCATTCTGCCGACCACCACCACCACAGCAGCGCCACTGTCATCACCACCACCAACATTGCCATCCCGACCACCACTATCAACTCCGTCAACACCACCGCCTATATTATTACCACTGTCCCTACCAGCGCCACCCTCACTTCTATCCCTACCAGCACCACCCTCACTTCTATCCCTACCAGCAACACCCTCACTTCTATCCCTACCAGCAACACCCTCACTTCTATCCCTACCAGCGCCACCCTCACTTCTATCCCTACCAGCACCACCCTTACTTCTATCCCTACCAGCGCCACCCTCACTTCTATCCCTACCAGCAACACCCTCACTTCTATCCCTACCAGCACCACCCTCACTTCTATCCCTACCAGCAACACCCTCACTTCTATCCCTACCAGCAACACCCTCACTTCTATCCCTACCAGCAACACCCTCACTTCTATCCCTACCAGCAACACCCTCACTTCTATCCCTACCAGCACCACCCTTACTTCTATCCCTACCAGCGCCACCCTCACTTCTATCCCTATCAGCATCACCCTCAATTCTATCCCTACCAGCGCCACCCTCACTTCTATCCCTACCAGCGACATCACCATTACTATTCCGACCACCACCACCACACAACTACGGGGTTATTAACCATTGTAGTTTCGTGAATTTGGGCTTCACGCTGAGACTTTCATAGCTTTTCCGGATGCGACTATTACCACAAATTCGCGAGGAGTCCGCCGTAAATTTCATGACCCCCAAACCCGGACCCGTAGAGAAATCAAGGCATAAAAGGGGAAAGAAAATATGGCCAGAAAGTGACAAATTCAGAGGCGTACAACATCTGGTAGAATTTTCCTTACTTGTTGTTTTATTCTTATTACCGCAGAGTGCTGCTGTATCAGCATACATCATGTATTACCCTGTATGAGTCAGTACATGGTAGAGATAGTTTCTGTGGTATCTATTCCACACGCCCACCCGACGCCAGCCCTGTATACTTTATATTGTAACACAAACATCTGTACGCATTGCTTGAACTCAGTGACAGCACGTCGCCTCTCTCCCGTATACCACATGGATCCATGTCCTTTTTATCTAGTGCTCGCCTCTCAGTAATGAAAGTTAAAACCCCGATACCCCAAAGCCTCCCTTACAACATTTTCGATCGCCTTGTCTCTTAGTGATCCCTCCGCTTATGATACACGCGTCCTGTCAGTAAGCCTCTCTCCACTCATTCTCCTCAAATGTCCGAACCGCTCCAGCACACCCTCGTCGACCCTATCCATCGGGCCGCACTTGTAGTGACACGCTTCTCTCCGACAGTCATTTCTGACGAGATGAAACAGCCTCGCACCACCAGTCGTTTTCAGGCATTGCTTTTCCAACGCGTCCATCTTCTTACTTGCTTTTGTCTTCAAAGACTCTCACCCACAAATGCTCTGGGGACTGTTGCATCTTCTTCAGACAATATCTTGCCCTTACAGATACTTAACTCTCCTTGTACAAGCCACTTGATGTGATCGAAACTCTGACTCATTTCAGAATCTGATTCCCTACAGTGCCACTTCCACTCAATCTCATGACTGTAGCTCTTAACATCTACCAGGTCCTCCTCATTTATTTTCAAATTCAAATTGACCTCGCGCGCGCGCGTGTTTGTGTGTGTGTGTGTGTGTGTGTGTGTGTGTGTGTGTGTGTGTGTGTGTGTACTTGTAAATATTTTGTATTTATCATATCGGGTGCGCCTGCTTTTACTGTAAATGTTATCAGTTCATGCGGTAAAGTGAGGCGGAACGATCCGTGAATTTTATTGTCCAGTCTCGGCGAAATTCTGGCTTGCCTCCTGGCACCGGGCTCCCTGCTTTATTCCGCACGTCATCGCCTGACAGCCTCCCGGCGTGTGGAGGTCGTTTACGGGGGACATTAAAGAGGGGAAAATCTGGTGTTGTTTATGGCTATGGACCGAACGGAGACTTGTGGCCGTACCTCCATGGGCGAATAAGGTTTAGGACCGAATTTTATGTTTATACATTCATACATACACATATGTTTCCATGAACTTATCTCTGTGCATAAAGTCTCTGCATCATTAGGTATATATATATATATATATATATATATATATATATATATATATATATATATATATATATATATATATATATACTTGATCGCCGTTTCCAGCGTTAGAGGTCGCGCCAGGAACAGACGAAGAAAGGCCTCATCCGCTTAAATCTACTCTCTAGCAGTCATGTGTAATGTACTGAAGCTACATCCCCCTATCCCACTACTAGGCCCCAAGATGTACAGTCAGACCAGATGTTACCTTTACCCCTGGATGCGAAGGATCTCAGACTGGACACTTCTTCTCTTGGTCGTCTCGAGAGTGGATTGGTACGCGTGATCTCGGTGTCATTGCATTATGGTGACTTGAAAATAGTGACAGCACATTCGAGCAAATGGTGGAAGAAAGAGTGATAATAGTCGCAGTGGTAGACATTAGGTAGACAGAAGTTGCAGTGATGGTTAGCAGGTAGACCAAGGTTGCAGTTGTGGTTAGTAAGCAGATCAAGGAGGCAGAGGTGGTTAGCAGGTAGATCATTGTCGCAGTGATGGTGAGCAGGTAGATCGAGGTTGTTGTAACAGTCAGTAAGCAGATGTGTGTACAGGGACGGTCAGCAGGTAGATGGGTGTTGCAGCTTTATGAGCGCACTAATAGAGGGTCGTCCGTCGCAGTAACAAGAAACTCATTAACGGACGATGTACTGTTGAAATATAAACAGCTTCAACTATACTAATTGAGAGTGTAGCGAGGGAGAATACATTGCAGCGTAGAAAGCTAATCCCCTACGGAATAAATCAACAGATAAATCTCTGACCGAGGGTATGTTATGGGAAAAAATGGAAACAGAATGCAGTGATGGGGAATGTTTCGCTGGAGAACATTTCAAACGTATATACAAAGAAATCGCAGGTAGGAGGTGCTAGGCGGGCGACTCCTTGATGGGGTACCATCAGTCAGACGCAGAAAGCGACGCGGGCAAGTTTATTGATAGCAGCTTTCTACTCTCTCATCGATTTTCCCATCCAAGGAGGGAGGGATGTTGAAGTTCCCACGGCGAGCGGACTCGAGTTCCCTCATCTCGTGGTCTTCGTGAGTTATTACGTTGTTTATAGTCGCACCTTGACCTGGGTAGCTCCAGGTGCCATTATTCTCATTTTGATGGCGGAGATTATTCATACTTCAAGTGATTATTGAATTAGCTGGTCACTGGCGTATTTGCATCTTTGGTGCCGTAATCCCAGTAATGAAACAAACCACAGTTCACTGTTTGAATATTCTCCAACGTGCCACTCGACTTATAAGGCCTCCTGGGGTTGCTGATCGTGGATCTAATACCGGAATCTAAAGTAAAACTCTTGTGGCACACAGTTGTCGTCACCTCTTGCATGTTGCATACTTGATTTCTACATGTGGGACCAAGTTTATGGAATAACAGGGTTGTTCAATTCTTGCTTGTTGCATAGTTGATTTCTACATGTGGAACAAAATGCTAGAAATAACAGAGTTATTCCATGTAAAACAGTTTCCTCTTGGTGTATCATATCTTGTGATTTCAGAATCTCTGTTACTACATGTAAAGGTAAGCTGCAGTCATGACTCTGTATTGCCTCTTCTGGTTCGACTGTTCTCGTTTGATTTGCTGGTGAAAATTTTACGAAGTTGCGTCACCCTGACACTCTCTCTTGAGAGCCTGAATCTTCTACTTTATGGTTGATATCCCTCGTTAATACAACTTTACCATCTCTGGGGAGGAGAGCGTGTTGTTGCGTCTTGCACCACCCTGATGGTTATTTCATTTTCTATTGAAAAATGGAATTAGTTTCTGCAGCATTCTCTAGAGGCTTCGGAAGAATATGTACTATTTAGTTGAGCAAGCTAACTATATTTCCGGAATATTAATGTTGTCTCTCTTGCTTTGCCTTCCATGACTCTCCTGTCTATCATGTATCCGTATGTACAGGACAAGTGATTTAAGTCTGTCTCTCTTAACCCAACAAAAGGAGATTTGTTTTCGCAAATTTGATCTCGGACTTCATTTCTTTTCCATCTTCTGCCACGTCCTCTCGTTTTCTGCTCGGTCTGTTACTTCTGAAGGACATACTGAACCCCATATTCACAAGTGTCAACCTGATTACATAACTTTTTTAATTCTAGTGGAACTCGCTTGTCGACTTGATCCCGCATTGATGATTCATCACCTGTTATGTTTTCGGTTTCATCTAGAAATCTTGATTTTAGCCAACATCCTCTGATCCTGAATGCTCTTCACGTTTGTAAACATTCCTTCTGACGAGCCATATACTTCCTTGACTGTTCTGTCTCCCAGAGTGTATATTACACGCTTAATACTCTACCACATACGTCTTTCTGGACGTCCCCAGTACTCTGTTACTATGCATCAGCTCATACACCTTTGTTTCTACATACCAAGTCAAGTACTGGCTTCTGTTTCATTCTTTCTATTTCCAACAGTCTCTGTTCTCTGTGTTACCTACGTTACCTCTTCATAAAAGCAGCGTGACGTACCATCTTTCCTCAAGTTACACTCCTCTTACATCTCGTCACTTGATCTGAATTTAACATACCATTTGATATTTGTTCTCTTATTTGCTCTTCCATCTCATGATCCTTTTCATGATCTCTAATTCGATTCTCCAGCTTCTCATTTTCATCTACCACTTGTCTTAACTGCTGATCTTATTCGTAACTGCCAGCAATTTCCCCACCCTTATGATATCAGATGGTTCATCGTTTTATCATCATTTCATCTCCATTCACTGTTCCTTTACAGTCCCCTTCTCCCAGCATCCTCCTAGCAAACGTCGTTGCAATATCATGGTCGTGGTTATGTTCCTTGCAAGACTACATTTCTATCCATTGTAGCTCAGCATGGCTCTGGGCTTATAGAAAATATACTCTTAGTTTTTAGTCTCAAACCCAAGATGTAATGAATAACCCCCAAATTATTTATTCCAATTCCTTTTCACTTCCGTAATCTCCTAAGTGATCGCACTCAAGTTCATTTTCCAGAAGTAGGGAATCAGTCCATAAAGTTTCGAAAGAATGTAGTCAGACATGTCAGTTTACACAGTTCCCAGTTAGCAGGAAAGGCATTGTTCTACTTCCACTCCTATTTCTGATTGTCCTCATAAGCTCTCAAATTCAGTCAATCACACTCGCATTCATCTTCTTAAAGATTCTTTACCAAATGAAAGTTTCAGTATATTATGCGTAGCACCTCTCATCAGAATGGCGCTTCGAATCCCTGGTCTTCTCATAACCATTGTTCCTGTTACACCTTACGTTGCCACGGTAGATGCATTTGGTACCTGCTGTATACAGGGGTACCTCTTGTATATCCATCCTTCCTTTACTTATACAGTTGGCCTGAAGAACCTGTGGTTCATTTGCATATTCTCTAAAAGATGAGAGCTGCGTTGATACTGCTGCTGCTGCTCTGTGTGTGTGTGTGTGTGTGTGTGTGTGTGTGTGTGTGTGTGTGTGTGTGTGTGTGAATTCTAAGTGTGTGTTTCGGGGAGAGAGTTCTACACTCACGTTAACCCTGTCTGTCAACCTTGTATACATGTATTGTGTCTTTACCCCTTTGTATACACACACACACACACACACACACACACACACACACACACCTAAGCCGGTTATGAGTGTGTGGCTACTATTTGCTTGCTACAGGGAGGGAGTTTGACACTATCGTTGCCCCGTTTATTGTGTGTGTGTGTGTCCCGCTTTTTTTCTTCTAACTCATATCATTTTCAAATTCAAGGTTAATAATGGCATATATGATGGGCTTGAGATCTTTTAATATACTTCCGGACCAGACTGTACACTTGTGTGATGGTGTTACAAGGTGAGAGTTACGTCTCCACACCTTCTTCAAATTACGGTGTTAATATGGTAAGACTTTCCCCCCCTCCACGCCTCCCGTCACGATAATCTACAGGAGGAGTTTACCCTCCCTGTCTCACTGACACGGCGCCGTTAATTTAATGTTGATCGTCCTCACTTCCCCCGTCAAGATGTGAAATGGTAAGAGCTTACCCTCGAAGCCTTCCCCTTCCACTGTTTAATACGGTGACTCCTCGCCCTCCGCTGTACGGTGTTCTACGGGGAAAGTTTATGCGTTCCACTCTTCTGTCGCTGTTTTGAGTGTGCCCTCCAGGTGTCCCCTGTAAGGATGCTGCACGACGAGGGGTCTAGCCTTCAAGCCTCCCCGTCATGATGTTATATACGGCAGGAATTTACCCCTCCTTTCACGCCTCCGTGAACCCAAGATTTTTACCCTTTGTAGAAGACATATCGGAAACCGTTAGAGTCTGAGAAACCCCCCCGAGGGCCAAACGTGTACAAGACCTTTTCATTTTGTGTGTTTCATGTTCGGTGACATTTTACTGTCACTCTCAAGTAAATAAGTGTAAAGTTTCTTAAGTGTGTTCGAGAGAATAGGAGGCGTCATAATCAAAAAGCATTCGTGATTTCACCGAATAATCGCCTATTTTGATGAGGGTTAGGATACCCTGAAATATCATATCACGTTATTTTACTTTGTTAAGAAGGTCTGAATGGCCAGATGACTGGTGTTTGAGAAATTTGTTAAGGTTAGTGTTCGGTATGGTGCATTTCTCTTATGATTATATTGGAAGCGTATGTATCATACTTTACGTAATCATCGCTATCATAGACATACAGTCTTGTGAACTCGTAGTTTTTAGATTTCGCTCATAATTGGACTAGCGTTGAAATCTGGAATCTGTTGTGCAAGTTAATCACTGGTCTCCGTCGAATGACCTTAAGGGTTGACTTTGGCACGCGAGAGAGAGAGAGAGAGAGAGAGAGAGAGAGAGAGAGAGAGAGAGAGAGAGAGAGAGAGAGAGAGAGAGAGCACTTGGTGACCATGCTGAGGCCGGTTGTGCTCAGTGGTTTCGAAAGTCGTGTGTGATGGCGATAGCTAAAACATCATCAGTCATTGTGATGAGGGCATGAGTATTGTAGGGAGCAAGGACGTACCATCATCTGTCACTGTGAGGACTGCTTGACGAAGGGCGCAAAGGCAGACGTGGGGGAATGTACGTAAAGGCTGGGGTAAAGCAGAACCTATGGTAACATAAACCGACCATCAGGTGGTCTGCACGTTGTCTCGTAAGCTGCCTAAAGTGGAAGGAACGAGGAACTTTCAGCCAGATTATTATTACTATTACGAGCTCACTGTTGTATGAGTGGTGGCAGGTCTGCCGAGGAGGAAGAGGCACGCAAAAAAAAATCACGAATAAAAAAAGAGAATTTGGCGAGCTGAGGATTAAAAGATCCGCTTGAAGAGAAAATAAAGAGGTTCTGGATCTGCAAGATAACCATGATGCCGCTCAGGGGAATTACTGCGGTGCTCTGCGATGCTGCAGAAAATCTATAAGACTGCCACGCACGAGGGAAAGTGAGCGATAATGTCAGCAAAGACGGGGAAGCAAGAGGGAAGAAAGAGTAGAGTAGGGAAGGGGTAAAAGATCAAGAGTAGGAAAGGGGGTAAAAGACCCCAAGATCGTAAGAAGAGAGGAGAAAGAGTAAGAGGAAACAATGGGTATATATATATATGAATCCAGGAAGGTAGAGATAAGAGATGAGAAATGACAATGGCAAGAAGTAGGGGCCTCGTTAAGGTGGGAAGGAGTGTCACTTGAAAGGCATTAGCCACTGTGGGAAGCCGGTGTGCGGTAGGCGGGAGACGATGGACACCGAGGTGTGTGGTGCTGAGGCCACAGTTGATGTATGGGGGAGAAGGGACGGCCCTGATGGGGATGGCACATTCGTGGTTAAGGACGAGAAAAATGAGGGATAGGAGGAGGGAACCGCTATGGGAAAGATAGTCACGGTGTGTGTGTGTGTGTGTGTGTGTGTGTGTGTGTGTCGTGTTTACCTGTACGGGGAGGGTCTTAACACTGGTGAAGCCTCGCCTCTTGAACGTTTTCTCCTATCATGCAGCTTCTTTAATCTATGTTCGCTATCTGCATGAACCATGTTCTCGGTCATTTCATTCCGCCCATCCAACACACTCAGTGTGAAAGTATTATTCTACATCTTGTCTAACAAGTCTCTTGCTTAGTTTCATGTTATGTTCTCTGGTTGTTCTGTCCCTACACGACTCTTTAAGACTTGCTCACTGTCCACGTCATCGAACCATTGTAAAAGCTTGAAAGTTGTGATCAGGGCAACTCTCACTCTTCTTTCTTAATAGTTAGGCAAATTATAGCCTCTAGTCTTATCCTTTTTTTTTCTAGGACTGATCTGACGGTTTTGTAGAAATCTTTGTTTTTTTCTTTTACAAATTACTTCTTTTCCCTAACCCCGTGTCTCTCACTTAAGTAATTAATCTTGTTTAGAAAGTCATTCATTTCTTGTCTGATATTCTTTTTTTCAGAACTGTATACACTATACTCGTTATTAAGACTGTTCTGTAGTTCCGCGTCTAATACCGGTCTCCCTTCTTATATATATATATATATATATATATATATATATATATATATATATATATATATATATATATATATATATATAGGTATGACCTATGCTTTCTTCCAGTCTCTTGGCACTTTGCCTCTCTCCATCATAACCACCAATCCTCCTTTCTTCTATCATGGAAATCGCATTTATAAATCGCACAGCCTCCAGCAGTCTTTTATCTCTTATCTCTATCTGGTGTGTGATCTTCTAAGCCAAAAGTGATCTACATCTATTAACCTCCCACTTTCCTAATCTCTGATTTTGATGCCACCCATTTTGCAGACAGAAGCTTCAGTTTGGAAGTCTCATCACCCTCTTTGTCTATGACTTGCTCTGTAATCTCCCCTCTTACCTAGCAAGCAGTGGGCCTATAAGCTCAGTACTTTTCAAAACTTTCCATCAACAAGCCTACAAGCTTCCCAGAACGCCTCGTCTCTGACTGTGTATATCATTCTCTCACTGGCTTCACTTGTTACCTGTGTACCTCTCTTTGTAAGATCCTGGGTCTGCACTCCTCTCCATCACTCGCCATGCTCTGCGATTGTTGCTCTGCTGTCGAAATCGCTCCTTCCAAACCTCCCTGCACACTACTGTCAGTAATATGTATGTGTGTGTGTGTGTGTGTGTGTGTGTGTGTGTGTGTGTGTTTGAGAGAGAGAGAGAGAGAGAGAGAGAGAGAGAGAGAGAGAGAGAGAGAGAGAGAGAGAGAGAGAGAGAGAGAGAGAGAGAGAGAGAATGTGTATGTTTGACCTTTTATCTAACAGAACTGCTGCCTATGTTGCTCCTTCTACACTTTCCGGCCCTGAATGTGCTTAAGTCCTTCCGTCTGGCTGAACAACTGCTGATATTGCAGCGTGCACCTCCCTACCCTATGTTGTCAATAGATTCCCAAATGCGTTTTAGTATTTTCCTCTTACTGAACAGTGTCTAGTAAAGGTAGACAAACCCCACCAGACCGTATTTGCTTTTCAATGGCTTCACTCTCTTTCCTCTGATTTTGTATCTCCTGAATCCCCCTCACCACACCAAACTAAATATTTGGTCCTACACAAAACTATACTTCAAAGATATATGAGTGTGTGTGTGTGTGTGTGTGTGTGTGTGTGTGTGTGTGTGTGTGTGTGTGTGTGTTAATTGTTTGTGTATATGTGTATACTTTACCGATGTGTGTTGATACACGTGTTTGTAAGTGCTTTTATGTTTTATTATACTTAGAAAGAAATCAACCTGTACCCTGGATACAAAACTGATGGCGCAGCAATCTAGAGAGTCTGAGATTTGGATTATTTTCATCATTAATAGAAAAGAGTATAAATCGCTTGGAAAATTCAAAGGTTAAGTTACATGGTTTTAAGAATTAATTCTAAAACTGCCTCACTCCAGAAATGTAATTGAAAGTATATGACGATTGTTAGAAAACGAAAGATGATGACACGACAATATTAGCAGGATAATGATGATGGATCTCGTTGATGAGGGGCTCGGGTGGTTACTTGTGTGAAGGTAGGGTAAAGATGGTGAAGGTGATAGTGGAACGCTTATATACACACATCACTGGAAGATAGTGAGGGGATTATAATGATACACACATCACTGGAAGACAGCGAGGGGATTAAAACGATGTAATGCCTCTGTAATAGAATACCAACCTCCAGGCGTTGAAGGTGAGGTAGATGGTATCGACTGAGGTGACCATCATTTGCGTGGTGGAGAGAGAGAGAGAGAGAGAGAGAGAGAGAGAGAGAGAGAGAGAGAGAGAGAGAGAGAGAGAGAGGAGAATAATGGTGAAGGTAGGGTTTGAGTTGCGTAAGATACAGACGCTTTTCTAAGCTGGAATTAATGAGGTCGGATGTTGGTCCTGTCGTGCGTACACAAATAGAAACATTCAAAGTATTTCAGAAGATAATCAAATGCTCAGAAGCTTGTAGCAAAGGATGGAATGAGCGGAACAGCTGGTGTATACCCTCGCATCTCTTCCAATATCATTCAGAGCAAATTATTAGTAAAATCCCAAATGACTTGATTGGCAACTAACAGTTGTGTTTATATACATCCCTACCATATTCTAAAGAAGTCTCACATTTTTTAATATGCATAATGGTCTTCGAAGTGACGCGCTGCAAGTTTCAATACTTTATATTTCTATTTATTCATTTTTTTGATGTTAGATGAGACATCACGGGCAACTGAATGCCCCGAATCAAGGCCATCGTATTACGGCCAAGTACCTGATTTATCGACTAACCCTTGGAGAAGGACGAACAGTTGGGTTGACTGTGGACAGACTGCCGCGACCAGAACTGGAACCAGTGCTCTCGACCCCGGGTGGCCAGCAACGCTAACTGCCACACCACGGAGGTGTATGAGCTAGTATGAAGGCTACATGCTGACAGACTCGAATAGATATGTTCCAGTCTGTATAAACTACAAAGGACGAACCTGTTAATGAAGGCTTATGAAAGGACATTATAACTTAATCATAGAGATTGCGAATTAATCCGAGAAAAGTAAATATCTGTAATTTCAAGATTGAAATTTCCTGTAAATGAATATCTTGTCAGGGTAAAAAACCTTTTACGAACATTTTTCATTCCCTCATTAGAGGCCAGACGGGGAGATTAGTTTCCCCGCGTCATTTGTTCCTGTTATTGTCGCCAGTCACACTTTTGCAGTGCGTGTTAAACCTTTTATTTCATACCACAAAGCCGATGTAACACGACGGTCTCTTTAGGTTCAGAGAGGTTGGGTGAGTAGGGTGACACAGGGTGCAGTGTTCGTCGTCGGTAATGATATACTTTGATTGTATAAATAGATAATGAAACGGATTTTAAAGTAGGTTTCTTGAAATATGAAATAATTTTATAGCGTAAAGGGAACAGGTTATGAAGGAGGAAATGATCATTCAGAGAAGCGTGTAGTATTTTCCCAAGCGATAACTTGCAATTAGTCTGTCTTTCGTCAGCACTTACCTGGAAGATAGTAAAACGAAACTCGAGGAAAATGTGCCATGCCATATCAACACATTTTTCGTCTGTTGCAACATTAAGGCAGTACTTGGAAACCTGGCTGATATGTTTTCTTTCTTGGATGAGCCATCCTTGCTATTATTTCACTCGACCACATCTGTCCCCCAACTGAAACATTATCTGCTGAAGTAACCTCTTAAGTGTAAGTAGGTGCGAATTTGTATGGTAGAATCACGTATTTAGAACCAAGAATCGGACAATAGAAGCGATTTGATATGTCAGTGATGTAAAGCCGTTTCGTAGGCATAGTCTCTTTTACTTCATCATAGATATCCAAGAATCTTGTGAAATAAGCGTTAAGATAATGGGACCATCGTGGTGGCATGAATATCCCTCCTTTGTAGAACATCTGTTTTTGTTTATCAATTTCTTAATTCATTTTTGCGTGAAAGAAAACGTCGTTTTCTTTGGGATGGGGGGCGTAGATACCCAGAATGTTCTCAGGATATCTAAGGGTTTGAAAGAAGATGCCGGGCACCTTAGGTACAAATCACAAATATTCAACAGTTGAACGATGCCGTACGTCAAAGGCAGACTCGTTGGTGGACAGAGTCACCTATCAGGCTACTTGTCACCGTCCTTTGTGTCCCGAAAGCCAAGCCAGGGTTGGTCCTCTGCTAAGATACGTGTCATCGCCCATGATAACCTGAGCACCAGGGTGGTGGTTGGTGTACTATCATCTTCAAGATACACGCCATCGTTCATGATCTCCTGAGGACTTGGCTGATGGTTGGCAGGATCATCAAGATGAATGCCATCGGTTAGTGATGTCTTGATGACCTGGCTAATGGTTGGATCAGTGTCATCTTCAAGATAAACGCCATCGGTCGTGATATCAAGAGGACCAAGGTAGTGATAGGTGCAATATCCTCATCAGGATACCTGTCGTCATTCATGGTGTTTTAAGGATCAAGCTGGGGGGGAAATCCTCATCAGAACACGTATCATCAGTCATGATATCCTAAGGACGAAGCTATCAAGGGAGATCATCATCCCCCACGAGGATACATGAAGTTGTTTATGATATCCTGAGACGAACTCCGCCGTGTGATTTCTACATCTTCAAGAAAACTTCAGCATTGCTGAATTGTGCATCTTACGGAAACGATGAACGTCCACTGTGTTACTTGATATGACGAAATAAACTGTGGAATCATTAGTCGAACTCGTGTTATGTCATGGTTTTCTGTTTATCGGGAAAATGAATTATGGAACTGAGTTCTTGATTGACTAATTCGCGATGCAGAGTTACGGTGAGGAAAGTTTTCAATAGACTACGTATTTCCATGGTAAGGAAATTTGTAAGGATATATTTGATCACTGATGAAAATAAGGACAAGATTAGGAAAAAGGAAAATTCTAGTTATGAAACGTTTTTGTTTTAACACGGTTTAATATTTCCATTGAATTGGACTTTCTGCAGGTCTTCCATCTCTCCTTGAAGTACCCTCAACCCAGATTTGAACTGACCTCATCTGCCACACGTTTTCCATGGCCATAAGATCAGAGCATGTCCATGTGCTGTGCCAATGTGTTTCCTTCACATGGTATATCTTCCTCACATCATTAATATCCCTTCTGTCGTTAGTCTTACTGTGCTGTGCATTTGATTCTTCTTTGTGCTCTCGTTTTTGTGTCGCCTGTGTAGCATGGCAGACACTCGAGGATCACTTTCTCCTCCTCCGTCTTCGTCTGTATGTCCGTCTTCCACCGTGACTCATCAGGAGTCTCGAATTTGACCTCCGACTCGACTTGGCATATAACCTGAAGAGTTTGAGTCAGAAACTAATAGAACTTTATGCAGGAGTTCCCCAGCACCTTCATGAATGATTTGCATAAGATTCCTAACTCTTCTTTTGGATTTTGCTTGGATCATCGTTTTATAGGAAGGTTTAACCTGGAAATAAACTTGACACATAAAAAAGATAATTTCACCTTCGTCTTGGAACTTAGTAGAGAATTTCTTTTTCTGTTTTTTTTTTTTGCGTCGCCCTCGTAGTGTGACGGGCCCTTGGGATCGCTTTGCCCATCGCCGGCGTTAGGGACTGCACATCAGCCTACGACGTAACCCTGATTATAACTTGAAAAGAGTAAATCAGTTACTTGTGATACCTTGAACATTTGTATCCCAGCATCTTTTGAATTGAGATCGTTAGGCCCATAATCATAGATTGAATTTTGATTGAGTTATATCCCATATGAAACTAAAACTTAACCCAGTTCATACTTGGGGATATTATCCACCTTTGACCAGAAGATATTCCCTGCCGTTCTTATTTCGCTTCCAATGAATAAAGTGCAATGCAAGGGTCACAAGGGCTACATGGAGCATCCTTTTAGATTTTGCCAACAGTATATATATTAACCAAAGCTTTGTCTCCATTGGGTGGAGTAGCAACAAAATCTTTGCTATACAGGACCCTTTGTACCCACTATGCCCATATTCTCACAAGAATCCCCCGGAACATCCTTGGCAATTCTTCCCTGCATTAATCACCTCCAGACTTCTGCTTTCCCACTGCCAACATTATCAAGTACAGCTTCTAAATACTTATATTCTTCCACAGCTTCGAGTTCTCCATTCATACTCATTATCTAAGACTGGTGATTCCTTTCAGGTTAGAGAACTTCTTCCTTTCTCTTTCAACCTCCTTTACTAACACACCACAACACTGAAGCGATATAGCATTCTTTTCAGCTCGGGTTTTGAATAGGCTAACAGATCAGCGTCATCTGCATATAGCAACTGTGGCAACTTCCATTCTCTACCATCAGTCGTACCCACGCTCTCACTTATTGCCCCCATCCATGAATTCATTCAATGGTCAGGTCTAAATTACATAACCATCTATTTCAGACCATACATTCTTACTACTGTTGTTACTGTTATTACAAAATATGATTCCAGTTTAAGCTCTATTCAAAAAGATAAAAGAAATAATCGTTCTTTGTACTCCACTAGAACTCCAAATTCCTCAAAACCTCGTTTCTGTTCCCGTATGATATGCGTTTTTGAAAATCCGTAAAAACTGCTTGTACTTTTCTCTTTAATTCGGAGAATTCCTTGCGTCCCAAGTACAGAATTTTAGTATACACCCTCCTTGCTCTCAACGTCCTCTTTGTCCTTTACTTTTTTGTTAGCTAAGACCATCTCATTAACGCCCTCTTTCTCTAAATAAATAGATAAATAGATAAATAAATAAATGAATATATATATATATATATATATATATATATATATATATATATATATATATATATATATATATATATATACTGGAGGAAGTTAAGTGTTTTAGATATCTGGGAGTGGATTTGGCAGCGGATGGAACCATGGAAGCGGAAGTGAGTCACAGGGTGGGGGACGGAGCGAAAGTTCTGGGAGCGTTGAAGGATGTGTGGAAGGCGAGAACATTATCTCGGAAAGCAAAAATGGATATGTTTGAAGAAAAAGTGGTTCCAACAATGTTATATGGTTGCGAGGCGTGGGGTATAGATTGGGTTGTTCGGAGGAGGGTGGATGTGTTGGAAATGAGAAATTTTGAGGACAGTATATGGTGTGAGGTGGTTTGATCGAGTAAGGAAAGGGTTAGAGAGATGTGTGGTAATAAAGAGTGTGGTTGAGAGAGCAGAAGAGGATGTGTTGAAATGGTTTGGTCACATGGGGAGAATGAGTGAGGAAAGACTGACAAAGAGGATATATGTGTCAGAGGTGGAGGGAACGAGGAGAAGTGGGAGACCAAATTGGAGGTGGAAAGATGGAGTGAAAAAGATTTTGAGCGATCGGGGCCTGAAAATGCAGGAGTTTGAAAGGCGTGGAAGGAATCGAATGAATTGAAACGATTTGGTATACCAGAGTCGACGTGCTGTCAATGGATTGAACCATGGCATGTGAAGCGTCTGGGTTAAACCATGGACAGTTTTGTGGGGCCTGGATGTGGAAAAGGAGCTGTGATTTCGGTGCATTATGCATGGCAGCTAGAGACTGAGTGTGAACGAGTGTGGCCTTTGTTGTCTTTTCCTAGCGCTACCTCGCGCGCATGCGGGGGAATGGGGTGTCATTTCATGTGTGGCGGGGTGGCGACGGGAATGAATAAAGGCAGCAAGTATGAATTATGTACATGTGTGTATATGTATATGTCTGTGTATGTTTATATATATGTATACGTTGAAATGTATAGGCATGTTTATGTGCGTGTGTGGACGTGTATGTATATACATGTGTATGTGGGTGGGTTGGGCCATTCTTTCGTCAATTTCCTTGCGCTACCTCGCTAACGCGTGAGACAGCGACAAAATGCTACAAAATGCTTTCCTACACAGTGTCTTGTAACTGGTAACTAAATGGTAACCAAACTTAAGAAATTACTACATAGACAGTTTTACACATGATGAAGGTTTGGATATCAGGGGCGAAAATCATAATGTCATTTAGATTGAAATACTTCTTATTGATATTTCACACAGTATCTGATGATCTGAAGTGACATTGACCGGTTTTATGCAGTAGATAATGCAGTCAAACTTCTACACGTAAGTTCTAAGGTCCCGTTCAATGTTCAAAGTAACAAAATCTTGCGTACTGAATTGCTGCTTGAGCGATTGTGTATCTGAAGACTAGATCAATGGACGTAGACCAGATTTATGATATAGATACTGCATAAGATACTCTGGTACCTCATTAACTTTTGGAGGTCAGAGGTCAGAAGTCAGCATCGCAAGGTCACGTAAATTATGATGCACCTGGAGGTTTATTTACACAGTATCTGAAGAGTTAGGTAAGGGTTAATGACCGGTCATTAGATACATAATTCTGCATCTTACTGGTCCTTAAAGGTCAGGGACAATGATCAAGTCGAGAGTACCATATGTATACGAGATACACATGTTCACAGTATTTGTGGAATGGGTCACAGTTTACTGACCCAACTCTACCACAGCACTATAGTTATATTGGTTGTTCAGGGTCATTAGTCACGTTCATACGGTCGTCTAAACCAAAATGCCTCAAAGAGACTGCTGTATATTGCAGCTGTATCCTAGATGAATGGTCATTAGCGTTACGTACACCACAGAAACATCACTCACAAATAACCATGCATGAATAGAATTACTTGCGTGAAGGCACCAAATTAAACTAGATGTTTTTGCATATATTTTCTGCCCTTTTAATGTAAAGCAACCTAATTATATAAGCAATTAAAATCTCTACTTTTGTTACTAATGAAACATGAGCCACATCAAACTCTGTTGTACAAATGTATTTAAAGTTTTTTGATAGCGAATTAGATTTTTTTTATACATACAGCTTGCTCTTTCTCATGTAGGTCTTGATTTAAAGTATACAAAGGAATACAAAGGGAATTCAAACCGTTCCTTGTCATAGTGGAAGATATCAGAAAGTCACAGATTAATGCAGTAGAAATAGGATGGTATTGAGAGAAAGACCTCGCGAACGTACCGCACAAATGCACACACAACAGTGATCCAATGCAAATCAAAATGGAGTTTCTGACAAAGTTAAGAGGTCAATGGTTGTCAAGTCTCAATGATGAGATCAGACTTATATAGGCAGATTCTACAGGGCGATTAAGTTGTGGAGTTCGGAGGTCATAGGTTACATTCATTAAGGGCGGAGTCCAAAACCATTTGCAGAGGCCATACGCATTTAACAAACACGTTTTCTAATTGCTTTTGCCTTGATGAAATGGAGCAAAAATTAATGGCATAATTCATCTTTCGAGTCGCACATTCACTTCCCCATGCTGCCAGACCCATTCTCCACATTCACGTACCCCAACACGTATCTCACTGTCGTTCAATACACACATCTCACTATCATGCAGCACAATTATCTTGCTCTCATCCAGTACGCATATCTCACCATCATGCAGTGCATTCATCTCGCTCTCATTCAGTACGCATACTTTACTACCATGCACTACATGTATCTCGCTCATTCAGTGCACATATCTCACTGACATGCAATACGCGTATCTCCCTGTCATTCAGTACGCATCTCACACCGACATGCAGTACACACATCCTGCTTCTCGCAAATTATCATTTGCACCATTGCTCGTCTTACCTCCTCTTGCCCACACATTTTCCTCACTCTTCCAGATTACAGTTCCTCAGAACCAATACCCACATCTTCACGTCACTGTCGCCCATCGGTTCCGTAAAATATAATCGCTTCATCTTTAATCTTCTTAATTACCACTGCCAGCCGTTTCTCATCTTTCCCCCTGGGATGCATGAATTCATTTCATATGCGCATCTCATTTGTGTATATGCTCACTTCCTTTTAAGATGCGCAATCATCATTTTTTTTTTTCAACGCATTTCCCGATTCGACTGTTAAGCTCACGATCTTCACCAGTAATGCTATTCTGTTGCAGAAAATGCTCCTTACTTTTCGTCCTCCAGTTATCATTAGAATATTCACTTACGCCACCATGACTTTTTCCTTTGTCCTTCAGCTTTCCTATACCTCTCTTTCACCTTGCTGATCTTTGCTTTCCATACCTTATTCTTACGATTCCACATACATATGTAGCGACAAAGATATTCCTCACATGACTGTACACGGCTATGTCCTCCGTTTTGTTTCGTAACTTCGGTATTTTTGTGTTTTATAATCTGTTTTAACTTGCAACATCTACATTTAGTTTTACATTTTCAGTCCTCACCTTCTTATATTTCAACCTTACTTTCTAATTCAAGGTTCCCCGTCTTTGACGGTCTATACATGAATATTACCTTGTATATCAATGTAAAACTTAACATATTTCTTTTATGTTTTGTCACGGATAAAAGTCCACATCAAGGCCGGGCCTTGATTAAAATATTGAGAGGATCATGAAAACGGAAAAAGAAAAGACAAATGGGAAGTATTTACGAATTTTTGAGAAAGTGAAAGACCTGTCTTTTGAAATGTTCCAGGTCATAGTTATTGGAAAAGACATGAGAAGGTAGATAGTTCCGAAGCTTCGAGGTGTAGGGTCAGCATATATCAAAACGGCCCAACCTTGTGTTGCCGATGGCTACGCAATGATCATGTGACTCAGTAGCTTGCCGAGTAGTGCGTGGTCTAGCCAGTAGTGGGGGTACACAAGCAGCCAGCTCTCGGGAGCAAAAACCAAAGTAATACCTAAAGAAGAGAGAAAGTGAACCAACATTACGGCGTAGGGCAAGAGGGTCAAGTTTGGAAGATATCCTTACATATTGGGACTGTGGCTATACCTTGGTACGGATTAGTATCCAGTTATTTTTGTTAGCAGTGCAGTACGGTAGGTCGATACAGGCAACATGCCTCGCGATGCTCTCGAATGTGATTAAGTATGCACGAACACACCCAGTACTCTCTGTCAGTATGATAAAAAAATTATTCTTGCCTCTGCATTGAAAGATCGAAGTTACCTTCAACTTTTGTTTCGCTTCAGAATGAGACATTTGGTAAATGATTCTAGTCTAGAATTTGAAGAAGTTCATCGGTTTTACAGTCAAGTATTGAAAGTGCTTGCTACTTAGATATTTCTGGAATATACGTTTTCTGTGGGGTTTTCTTATTTTTAGCAAAACAAAAATATTTGATTCAAGGTCCGTGATGTATAATGTATGGAGACCAATTTATCGCAATGTGCATTGTAGTGTGTGTGCTCTTAGTGAAGAAGTCTCTAGTGTGTTTCTTAGACCTGTCATGCTCGTAGATTCATCACAAGTTTCACATCGAAGCAAGTCGTTCTTTTATTTGTATTTTGCCCATACAGGTTGATCTATGTAGCCTGTTTGTGACGTGAAGTGTATTCTTACTCACAAACCCCCTTTTCCATACTGTCTCCTGCCCTTCGATTCTTTAGATTTTTCATCAAAAACACCCGTGGGCTCCCATGTCACTGCATGATGAATAAACGTCTATTAGACTCATTTCATATCAGTCGAAATTGAACTTTTTTTTTTTAGTAGCCTAAACTCAAACACTTGCAATCATCCAACCTTTCTTTTGTTATTAGAGGTATAGCACTATTTAATACTACCACAGCTCCCCTCAGCAATATCTTTTTATGCTCTTTGCTTACCAATTCGTACAAACGTCCCAGTACATTTCAATTTTTTTTTTCACACATGACGAATATCCAGCCATAACCCTCTTTAAGAATATCCACCCTCTCCCATTCCTTGATGCATACTCCATTCATTTCCCGTTGTAGTCAGCCTTACGAATCTGCTATGTCTGGAGCAAGAAGCATATGCAAGGTCTGCAAGATGCCAGTTCAATATCATGAATTTGTAGGACACAGATAGTCTCAATGTCGTACTTAAATGCACTGATATCGGGTCTCAAAGTAAGTCGAGAACTTCGTACCGATGCAAAGTCTCTCTCTTTCCAGTATGCCAGAAGACCTGGCTGGCTTCATTATGGCACTGGCAGAAAATTTGTAAGCCATTCTGTACAGATGATAACCGCATTTGTAAGAGATGAGGAAGATGTGCTGTGCTACTTTCGAATTCCAAGATCTTGTGTGCGAGTTTCACCTCCCTTCGAGAAATTTTTACGCAGTTGAGACTGAACTATAGCAAAGAATCGACCCAGACAGTTATCCACAGCGGTGCTCATACTAGACATTTGAAGTTGTTCTGAAGGACGTGGCAAAATTTTAAGTGTGATTCTTATTTCATTTTTTTTTTTGTTGTAGAATATATCAACGTGATGAAGGATTTATCTTTCACATGGTAAAAGATCTTGACGCATATTTTTTGGTCATTGTTCGTGATACATTGGGAACAAATACGTCATATAGCCTTTCCTAATGCAGTACAATGCAATGTAGCGCCTTTGTTATAATCATATAGCAGAACGTTTGCACTTAAAATACGCAGGAGAGGTCATGGCGGAAAGAAAATAGAGTCTATAGTTTTCATGAATTTGGCAACTTTGTGTGATAGAGACAGCAAGAGGAAATTCAAGTCAGTCCTGCCTCTTGATCGTCTGTTGGGCCGAGTGTGTGTTATTGCTGGGTGTATTTGACAGTGGAAGCCCAACTTGCGTGAGTGTAAACGGTGATATGAGTGAGTGGTTTGGAATGAATGTGGGGATACGTCAAGGTTGTATCGTGTCATCGGAGTAGTTTGATCACTTAGGTGATGTACTAGATATCAGAGAGAGAGAGAGAGAGAGAGAGAGAGAGAGAGAGAGAGAGAGAGAGAGAGAGAGAGAGAGTCTTTGTGTAGTAATAACGGGTATTACTGAACAGCGGAGGAACAGAAAAGTTGCAAATACCAGTTATCATAATGCAGGTGAATATTTTCTGCTAGATTAATTTTTTTTTCATACATATTCGCCATTTACCGCGTTAGCGAGGTCGCGTTAAGAACAGGTGACTGAGCCTCAGAGGGAACATACTCACTTGGCACCCTTCTCTGTTCCTTCTTTTTGGAAAAAGTAAAATGGGAGGGGAGGATTTCCAGCCCCCTGCTCCCTCCCCTTTTAGTCGCCCTCTACAACACGCAGGGAATACGTGGGAAGTATTCTTTCTCCCCTGTCCCCATTTATATAAAGGAAATTAGAATACCTAGGTCTACCATGTGTTCTGTATCCAATCCTGAACTTGTCATGCTGAGAATTCATAATACCTATCGTGTTGAGGGTTTATAATGCCGCCTTTTGGAGGATAGAGTTCCATGTATATCGTCTTCACCCCCAACTAACTCGAGACAAAGATCTTCCTGATTAGCTATCATGCCCTTACATGATCGTACATTGGATTTCCATACGTTGTAAAGAACTGTTGAACCTTTCTGAGATATGCATGGAAAGCTTACTGTAATTATACTGTAGTGAACAGTACGCACACTGTGACGAATCATATATTGTCTCGTACGATTGGAAAAAGGGAAAATGACGAGTGTGATAATGTAATATCGCAGCAAAGTTTTCTGCGTTTCATATGCTGTCGGGTTTGTGTTGTAACCTTTTCCACAGGGCATATATACATGTATAAATGTGAATTAACATGATAAAGGTAGTGGCCTACTGAATATTGCAAATGTCATCTCGACTTTCCCTTTAGTATCCTTTCGCAATAGTGTGATGCATTACCTGGATTTATATGTTGTGTGACTCGTGGCGTTAGTGATGCTATTGTCGGGATTAAGGATTAAATTCATCCAAATATTGTTTCATTATCATACGAGCAAATCGTGTATGACTTGATGTGTGTGTGTGTGTGTGTGTGTGTGTGTGTGTGTGTGATTACTGTCTGTGTGTTACAGGAAGAGAGGTTTATGCTCGTGTTATCTCGTCTCTTTTCCTTGTATATATGAACCATGCCTTTACTCTTATGTATGCACACACGCAAGCCTAAGCCAGCTACCCATTTACTGACCAACCCCAAGGGAAGGATGAACACCTGGGTTTGGTATAAGCCCAATGCACTTCGAGGATTCAAACCTATGCAAGTCCGACCATGGGTTGGCCCGTGCTGACTCATGGTCAGGAACGCTGACCACTACACCATGGAGGGCCGTTTGTTTGTGAGTGTGTGTGATTGTTAGTTGTGTGTCTAATCTCTTAACGTTGTATACATGTATCTCTTGTTTACTCCCATGTGTGTATACACACACGGATGCGCAATTCAGTACATATAGGTATTTGCACCCTAGCCTAAAGCATGTACCTCCCCAGGGAAGGACAATAACCTGGGTTGGGTGCGGACCGACTACCATGCCCAGGATTCGAACCCCTGCCAGACCGCCCCGTGTGGGCTCTTGCTGCTTCATGGTTTGTGTGTGTGTGTGTGTGTGTGTGTGTGTGTGTGTGTGTGTATAGTTACCTATCTGTGCTGTACTGGAAGACTCGTAGTACCTCATATCTTGAATATTCTCTACTATCGTCCAACATTATAAACTTTTGTATGCTGTAAACTTTTACCACAACATTTTTAAGTTTACTCCCTTCAGCCACCACTTTTATATCATAATACTGTACATTTTCTTTAAAGAGGTTTCATGCTTAACTTTATGTTATATCCTTTGGTTGTCTTCTTACATCTTTTGAAGATTTATTCTTCATCATCAGTCTGATTTAAAAACTGAAGGCTTGTGATCAGGTCACCCCTCACTCTTCCTTAGATGGTAAGCAAAAGTAAGGCTTCTAGCCTTTTCAGGTAAATAGGTTATCTTTGTTGCCCTCCTCTGGACTTTCCTTATTATCACTTTATACTTCTTTGGTTGCGGTGACCAGACTTGAGAGGTGTATTCTAGTATTGGTTTAATGGAGGATGTGAACACCTAAGTAATTACTTCATTGTTCATGTACATGAAAGCTGTTCAAAATTTGCTAGCAAATAATATATCTCCTTTACCATTCTCGTAATGTAGGACTCTGTCAATAGGTTAGGAACTGTGTCAATTCCCAAGTCCCTCTTATGCACGGTTATTCCTGCATGGAAATTTAGGTTCTTAATTAATCAGCCTCCCATGTGGTGGTAAGTGTCAAATGCTTTCAACTATTCCAGATATTCATCTGTCACTAACTTGACAGCTTGTCATAGACGACTACTAAGGATAGGCATTTTTACACTGGCTTTGTTGGCTGCTGGTATTTATCAAAGAACGCGATGCGTAACCTAACATTGGCATTCCACAGCCGGTCGTAGCAGATCAAAAACAATTTAGAGCTTCTGAATGTTGAAATTCAAATACGTAACCCCAAGAATGTAAGATCATAGCGAAAGCCCTGATTTAGCGAAGCATCAGTATAAAGACAGACTCCTTGACAACCTCCCACTCAACCCCCGTAACAAATAGATATTAGATAGATGAAAATAAAGGTACCAGAGTCCATCGGCAAAATAACAATACAAGCACTCCACCACCAGCAGTAAGAATGATAGCAATCTTTCGATTGTTGTTGGCCAGCGATAAAGAAAGCCAAGAAATATCACGACAAAATATCTCGTGGGCGTTTCTTGAGTTGACAATATTGAAGACGAAGTTTACCCGGAGTGATGGTGGTCAGGTGTAGAGAGTATGAAGAAGGGAGGGAGGGGTATTAGGGATGAAAAAGGTGAAAGCGATGGATGAAGGGTGGTAGGGGCAGGATGCCTGACGACATTAGAATACGACCAACAAGACTCTGAAAAGGGGTTTCGATATTTAGAAAGCTCCTGACTTGTGTGTCGGACACATGAAGTGCTTCGAAGTCAAAAGACTCGGTACTCTTAATGGAGAAATACCATAGAAATTAGTAACGCTCTGGTGTCTGGTCTTCAGAAATACCAGTCAAAGATAAAGCATAATAAGGCAATGACTGTGTGCATTTAACACGACCTCAGTTTATGAGGACATGTATGAATGCCGTTTATTTCCTCACTGGTCATACATCTTGAGGAACTACAACTTTAAGCATTTGTTTTTACCATGGCCGACGTTGCCTGGGCAAGTCGTGCCTCAATCATGGCCATCTCTGGTGATATGTGATTAAGGTAAAGAAAAGAGTGAAGAGTTTAATACGAGCTTCTCAAATGCTTATAGACCTGAATCATAAAGGGAGAAAGAAAACAGGAAAAGGGAAGGACGTGTGAAGGAAGAGAAATCTACAGCTTTACTGTTCGAGAAAAGAAAAAGGTATCATAATGGTCAGTCCTCGTGTAGCCGATGTCCACACATAAACTACTAGAGCAAGTCTGCCAATTACTACTGGCTTTAATTTCTTTGCTGTATATGTCTTTAATCTATGATTGCACTTGACTAGCAGTATTTGCCTCCAGTTTGATCCCGGTCGACAAGCGGCAGTTTCATGAATCAACGACATGAGCATGTTGATAGGTGTATAATCTTGGTACTTATTCACTGTCACTGATTAGTAATCAATTGAAATGAAACAATTCACGAAGCTCTTTTTCGAAAAATCAGGGGAGACTGATGTATGCTTTCACCTTACGATTCTCCCTCATTTTTCCCTTCCACTGCCCTTCACTTCGTTTATCGCCTCGTATCCCAACACTACACGGTGACAGGCTAAGGGGTCATGAGAGAACAGGTGGTGACAGGAGTACGAGATAGTGGTGGATAATGTTAGGGGTTAAGGGATTTGTTGGTGATGGTCACGTGGGATATGGAAGGGCACGGGGAATGGTGATGATGAAAGTGATGGCAGTTGTGACTGGTGATGGGAATGAGTAATAAGGTTGATGATGGGGGAACATTATAGAGTGTTGCTTGTGGCGAAGGGTTGTTGTACTGAGGCCGAGGATATGAGCCGTAATGGGAATAAGGGATGAGGGATGATGGTACAATTTACGGATATGGACGATGATAGTGGTAAAAAGATGGTGGTAAGGATAGGGAATGTGATATGAATAAAGGAGAGGGATAGTGACGGTAGTTATGGTGAGGGATGGTGATGGTTTTAAGGGACAGGAGTAATGAGAGTAAGGAATAGGTATGTTGATGGGAACAAAGAATAGAAATTGTGATGAATATATGGAGTGTGGGGTGTTGATGGTAGCAGAGGATAGGAACCGTCTTGGGAATAAGGGATAGAAATCTTGAATGAATCGAGAAGTAGGAATGATGATTGGAGTACAGAGGGATACAAAGATAACTAATATCATAAAAGCCAAAGATATATGATAAGGTTAACCACATTACTTACCCAATAGTATATAAGTGATACAGCTTTACTGAACTTTTCCTTCAGTTTTCATACATCATATAAACATTTATGACACATGCAAGCAGCCTCAGTTAGAAACCTGTATATATTAAATGCATTGGAAAAAAATGTTTTCCTGTTAGTTTTTAGGAATTTGCCATCGAACTTTATTAATCTTTTTCCTGTCACTCTAAATTGCTTTAAATATTTGATCTTTTTACGAATGATATTTTGTATGCTTAAGACTGAGGCTTTGCGTATGTAGTGGATGTGATTTTTAATTCTTGACGTCTTAAGCATCATTATTTACCCATTTTTATTTTCTATTTTGTTGTCATCCACAAACTTAGCTCAACGTGTCTTCATGTATTTATAATTTGGGTTTCACATCTTTGTTGTTTGCTTCAGTATCATAAGTTGTTAAGCAGTGTCAAAGTTTCTGGCAATTTGTCACTACATTCTTGGTCGTAAATCGTAGCCCTCTGTTGGCAAGTGGTTGGCAGTGAGTTAAGAAGTTAGCTTTGATGCTTGATAAAGATGTCAGGATCCCTCTCTGCTGAAATGTTATTTTCCCTATATCACCCTCTTCTTACCAGCTGTAGATTTCATATGCCACTATCCCTAACTTTCCAGTTTATGATGTATTCATTGGGTATCTCTACAGTAATTTCTCAATATTAGTACTGGAGCTGATATTGTATGGTTACCAATTTGATGATTCTAATAGGTGTATACAGTGAGATCGAGCCATGAGGAGCTTTCGTGTTATAACGTAATTCACACCCATCCTTCAAGATGTTAAATCTACCTCATGTTGTCTGTTAGACAGCCAGCCAGCTATTCATCCATTGCTAGATATTCATATCAAGGAACTCTACTTTATTTTGCTTATTAATCTATTATGCATGAATGCATCCTAATGTCGAAATACACGACCTGTCGTTTCAAAGCCCCGGTTGTTAAATAATCTCGTAAAAGAGCTGTAGCAAATTCGTCAGGCATGATCCACACCTGAGAAAATCGTGATGACTACCTGCATTGTTTTTTCAAGAATTTTACAATCCTGTCTTGTTAGCGTTTCAATCTATCTCCTCAACACTGACGAGAGATTTGTCGAGCGGTGGTTGTGAGCAATTTTTTTTTTGAGACTTCTTTTGAATATTAGTGTGAAATGTGCAGAGGTTAAGTTTCCAGGTATTTAATAAGAAAACAGATGAAAATGAAATAGTTAGACCTTGAATTTTGTTTTCGATAAGTCGCTTTCTTCCAGAAGAATGGGAGTTTACCGATGTAGCACCGATACTCGGAAAAAGGTAGGAAATCACGACCTGAAAATTGTCACGCAGTCAGCTTAATGTATGTCATTGGGAAGCTTATGGAAACCGTCATTCGAGATGAAATTATGAACGTTAGAAGGTCACCACTAGATAAATGATTCTCGGCATAATTTTAGACGTTATTGTTCGTGTGTGACAAATCCGCTTCATTTCCTTATGATAACATGTTTGATGGAGGTAAAGATGTTGATATTATCTATTTGGATTTTGGAAAGCATTACAAGTTGCGAGGAGAATCTAAGTCACATGGTGAAGATGGGGTTGTGTTTCGATGGTTATGGCTGATTGACTGAGCACAAAGGTCAGTAATTAACGGTCATACCTCTGAATGGTTAGACGTGACAAGTGGTGTGCCTCCGGGATCAGTCATGGGACCGGTGCCCCTGAAATTAAATCAGCAACTGAACGATTACAGCTTCAAAATGACGAACGATTAGAACGATTACAGCTTTAGACTGACGAACGATTACAGCTTCAAACTGACGAGCGATTACAACTTGAAACTGACAACGGATAAACTGATGGACTTTGTTCATGGGTGGCACATGAATTCTGATATTGATAATTGCAAAGTTTTACTCATTGGTAGTAAGAACGAGATTGCAAGGTACAGTAGGAACTTTCCTGAGCTGCAAAAGGCAAATGAGGAAAATGACTTGGGATGCAATAATCTGTGGTGACTTGAGGCCAAGGAAGCCACACTTAAAAATCATTGAAATAGGAAGACAGAAGTCCTGGAGTAATGGGTAGGGCTTTCGAATGTAAGTCTAAAGAAATCATCCTCACTCTTCACAGTTCACTAACGTGTCCCAATTTTGAATATCACGTTCACTTTTGGTCATCCTACTTGAACAAACACATAGACAGAATGAAAAGAGTACAGCGTCGAGCTGCCAAGATAATTTCTGAAAGGAGAAACAAACCCAATGAGAGCAGATTAAACGTCGTAAATAGAAGAGAGAAGATTAAGAGGTGATCTAATGTATTATTAAGTATTATTAATTGCTTCGAAATCTCGATCTCAGCAACCAATGAAGGCTCAATTCGTCGTATTTCACTTGTATTGATGACTACATACTCAACGGCAAACGTTTTACCTCGAATAGGTCCAAGTACTTTTCGTCGGGTGGATAGTTAGCATGGTAGGACCGACTTGCCAGATAATGTGGTTGAAAGCACTGCTATAGATACGTTTATGAACAGGCTTGATGAATACTTTGCTTCAAGTTTATGACTTACCTTATCTGTGCCTCATTAGGTACACGAAAGTTTTCTCTTGGAAACATCCGTATGCCTTTCTGTTTTCCACTACACTAATCTGTGAGATTCTGTTATCATACACTATCACAAACAACTTGAATAATGAGTCGGCGGTCTCTTGTTGTGTCTATTTCTTCGTTTCTATTTATGATTGGTACAAGTTGGTCGATTTGATGCTATTATTTGTTTTAGAGATTACTTAGCAGTTTCAGCTTTAAAAACATTTTTCTTTCTGCTGAAGGAAAAAGAAAATTGAAATAACTGCACGACACATTTTCATGGAGCCTTGTACAAAGCCGACTGAGTTGTGGAATTTGAATGATGTTTTAGACATTTTCGATATTGTCATACTTCAGTTCTTAGTTCCATGTTTTTGTTTTATTCAATTTTTTCTTTGCAACGTGAGATCCTGTATATATGAAATTCTTTCAATCCTTTTTTTTATATGTTTTCTGCTATATCCTCTTCATATTTTCTCTTGGAAATATTTCACTCTGCGCTCTACAGAAACCTTTATATACTTTTGTTTTCTTTGATTTCTTGTCGAGATGCTTATTCCTTTATATGCATAATTCTTTTACAGTGGATTACTTGTCCATTTACAGCAGTTCAACACCTTTCTGTGTTTTCTCGATTTCAGGATATTTTGTGTAGGCATAGAGGTTCATATCAGGAAGATTTAATTAGTTTGATTACGAAATCATTTCATTTTGATTTGTTTGATTTTTGGTTCTAGAATTTCACTCTGGCTTCCTGTGTATCCATTTTAGCATCTTTTTAGTTTGAAGGATTGCAGGACCTTATACCTTTAGACCTAGGATTTTTTTTTCTTCATATTTTTATGTAGCCATTATGTCGTAGTTTTGTCTTGAGGATCTTTTATCATATTACCAGTTCTATTAACCGTACATCCCCGTTCGAATCCTTCTGTACAAAGTATCATAAACTTTGTGTTCTATATTCTCTGCTGTGGCCACACTGATACTTGTATCTTAATGAAATTACGATACAACCCAACTTCCCCTCGTGTTTAGTCTGCGCAATTCATCTCGGGCGTTGCTGCTGTATTTTGCTGTATCTTTTTCTGTTTTATGACCCTGTATCAGCAGTCATAAACATCTATACACCAGTGTATGAGTTAGGTTCGCCTGGTTTTGATTACCTTCGCCCTTGTCATAAGCTTAGATTATCGTGACGCTGTAACGTGTTATTTTCAGTGCATTGATGTGCACTCGTACGGTGTCCATCCGATTCGCACACTGTCCTGGTTCTTGAGTTACTCTTTATTTTTTCTTCTGTCATAATTTAACGATAGATATTTACTAGCTTAATTATTCTCGATGCCTGCCATCCTCCTCGCCAGTGGAGCCGGCTGACCCCAACGTAGCCTCGTATCTAATGATTGACTCTGCTGTCATCTTTTGTCCCCCTTTGGTCTCTGATGGTCCCAGTTTCCCAGAATCAAGATGTTTCCTTTGTTGGATTATTGATCTCATATTTTCCCCTTTAGAACTCCACCCCGGCGAGTGCTTCCTGCACAATTTAGATATGGCCGGCGTTTAGGAAATAGTTTATTTTCTCTATAGAGTTTCCCGTTGACCGATGCGGTGAATATCCTTCCTCTAACTTATAACATTATATTTTCATATGTTCTCATAGAGGTTCAGTCCTCTTCGTCAGATCTTTGTTATTCATTATTACGTCTGTCCCTCGCTTAACTAAATCATTTTTATCTGTTTGTGCTACAACAGTTGAGGGTTTTAATCCATTCTTTTCCTTAGATATATGTTCATAATAGATATACATCCGATATCAGAATAGCATACCATACACCTCTGACCACCATTTCTCAGAATCCTTTACCCTGATGTGCAGTGATAGATTAGCTTTGGATTCCTGGTCTACTTTGCCGTCAAGCGCATGATATATAAAGCTTTTTACACCCTCTTCTTCAGTACTTTTCTTGATGCTTTACGTTGTGAGCTTTATTATCTTGAAATGGTCCTGTGCCAACCTACCAATGCTGTCTCTATGTTATCGACTGTAGTAGATACAGTTTATGCAAGTGTTTGTGGTCATGGATGTCAAGGGTTTAATGGTGGTGGTGACGGGTATGTATGATGGTGACCGAGACAATGGGCGGAGGTGGTACTCTCGGTGAAGGGCTGACGGTAAGTGGTGGTGGTGACTGGGGAATGAGAAAGGGATGCTAGTGACTTGGATGGAGGAGGAGATATGGTAGTGAAAGGGTGGGGACGATGATAGGGACGAGAGGGTAGGGATGGGTGGTTGGGGTGAGAGGGTAGGAATGGGTAGGTGGGGTGAGAGTGTACGGATTTGTATGGCTGGGATGAGAAGGTAAAGGATGTTGACAGTGGTAAATGGATATGGATGCTCAAAGCGGTGAGGGTAAGAATGCACGGCAGGGATGAGGAACAGTGAGTGTAATCAAAGTGAGTAATATCCCTTGTGAACCCAGTTTTATTACCAAGACTTTCCTACCACGAAAGGAGGAGTTACCAAAGTCTCGCCTCTGCCTGTGTATTAGTCCAACATAACCTTGCAGCCAAGATAGTAATAGTTGTTAAGGAAAGTAATCCAAGAGGAATGATTTCATACTTTTCGGTTGCATTTTCTTCACAAGGTAGGCTGGCACCTAATAGATCTTACTCTTCCCCCCTGATAGGCTTGCATCTACCAAATCTTACTCTTTCTCCCCAGTAAGATTGCATCTATCAGATCCTACTCTTCCCCTCAGGTAGTCTTGCTTCTACCATACCTTGCTATTCACGCAGGTAGGCTTGCAACTCGAAAGCTTTCTTGTCTTTACCCCTGGATGGTAAGTGTTTGCTGCCGTGTTAGTTCTGAAATCCAGTTAGTCCCCCTGTGTCAAGGCCTACCAGTTGGTCTACCTGGCGTTATCCACTTACAAAATGTTGAGCTCATGTCAGGTACATACGTTCTTCGTGTCCAGGCCATCGTAATTGCTCTCGTTTCTAGTTCTTTCGATAATTTGATTACATGGATTACTTTTTTGTGATTACTGTATCGCATGCTTCATCTCCTCTTGTTGTTTCGGAGCATCGTCGTGAAAGGTGATCATCTCTGCTGTCTATGCTCTGAATCTATCTTGCTCCATCAAGGCTCATGCCTCGAGTCCATAGGCTAAAGCAAGTAGGATCAAAGTCCAACATACGGTTCTTCTCGTGTCACAGGACCATAAGTAAGGTTTACTCCAGAGTCAGAGAACTCTAGAGCAAGCGAAACTTGGCTGCATTTGGCAATCGCTTTATCGCTTCGTCTTTAAATCTGTCCTTGACAGGGGGAGACAATCACCTTCCAGGGAGCGGAACTGTGTCACTGCATTTTAAGACAAGTCTTTCATCAGCAACGTTGGCATGTATTTCAGTTCTCGGCCGGAGCTTCACTTCAGTCTGCCTTGTTATACTAGTTCTTTTAGTCTTTACGTCATCACTGTCATTTGCCAGTATATTTCGATGACCATCCCATCACTTTCATGCCTTATCCTCATGTGTAGATTCTCTTGACGTGGAAATTAGATTAAATTACCAGATATTCACAGTGAAGTTACCCTGCCTTCTACCACGCTTTGATTATCCAGTTTTGAAATGTTGCAATTTTCCAGTCTATACACTCGAGGCAATATGGCTACAGCGCTAATGAAAACGTTTGTACAGATGTAGGTCAAGTGAAGCTTTAACGTGTTCATCACAAAAGGCTAACAACAATTAGAATTCTAGTATGAAACAATAGATATATATCTATTTTTATATTTGTTTATTATGCAAAATCGCTCTTTCCCGCGTCGGCGAAGTAGCGCCAGGAAATTAACGAAGAATGGCCCATCTACTCAAATACACTTATGTATATAAACGCCTACATACGCACATATACATACTTTTACATATAAACATATACATACGTATACATACACTTGCACAGGTATAACACACATACACATGTACATATACTTGCTTGCCTTCATCCATTCCTGTATCTACCCAGCCTCACAAGAAAACAGCATCGCTATCCTCTTGCCGCCTTCTTTTATACTTCTCCCGGTCATTTGCGCTATTTCCCTGCAAATATCGTCCTAACTCCTCTCTTTTCTCTTTCACTAACAATCTTACATCCTTTTCTCACCACTCGCTTCCCTTTCTAATCTGCCTACCTCCCACTTTTCTCATACCGCATGAATCTTTTGCGCAAGCCATCACTGCTTCCCTAAATATATCCCAATCCTCACCCACTCCCCTCACGTCATTTGCTCTCAACGTTTGCCATTCTACAATCAATCTCTCCTGATACTTCCTCTTACAAGTCTCCTTTCCAAGCTCACTTACTCTTGCCACTCTCTTCTCCCCAACATTCTCTCTTCTTTTCTGAAAGCCTCTACAAATCTTCACCTTCGCCTCCAGAAGATAGTGATCAGACATCCCTCCAGCTGCCCCTCTCTGCACATTAATATCCAAAAGTCTCTTTTATATGTCTGTCAATTAACACGTGGTCCAATAATGCCCTTTGACCATCACTCTTATATCTCTCTTTTTAAACCAGGTATTCCCAATCACCAGTCTTTATTCAGCACACAGATCCACAAGCTCTTCACCATTTCCATTCACAACACTGAACACCCCATATACACCAGTTATACCCTCAGCTGCCACATTATTCACCTTCGCATTTAAATTACCTGTCACTATAACCAGGTCTCGTGCATCAAAGCTGCTAATACACATGCTCAACCACTCCCAAACCATTTGTCTCTCATGATCTTTCTTCTCATGACCAGGTGTATAGGCACCAATAATCACCCATCTCTCTCAATCCACTTTCAGTTCTACGCACATCAATCTAGAATTCACTTTCTTACACTCTGTCACATTCTCATACAACTCCTGTTTCAGGAGTATTGCTACTCCTTCCTTAGCTCTTGTCCTCTCAACAGTCCCTGACTTTACTCCCAAGACTTTCCCAAACCACTCTTCCCCTTTACCCTTGAGCTTCGCTTCACCCAGAGCCAGAACATCTAGGTTTCTTTCCTCAAATATGCTATCTATCTCTTTTTTCTTCTCATCTCAAGAACAAATGACTGAGCCTTAAAGGGAAAAAGCCTCACTTGGCCCCCTTCTCTTTTCCTTCTTTTGGAAAATAAACCAGGAGGGGAGCATTTTCAGCCTCCCACTTCCACCCCTCTTAGTCGTCTTCTACAACACGCAGGAGTACGTGGGAAGTACTCTTTCTCCCTGTCCCCAGAGATGATATATATATATATATATATATATATATATATATAGTAGGAGTGAGGGTCAAGTCAATTGGGAGGTGAGTTTGAATGGAGAAAAACTGGAGGAAGTGAAGTGTTTTAGATATCTGGGAGTGGATCTGTCAGCGGATGGAACCATGGAAGCGGAAGTGGATCATCGGGTGGGGGAGGGGGCGAAAATTTTGGGAGCCTTGAAAAATGTGTGGAAGTCGAGAACATTATCTCGGAAAGCAAAAATGGGTATGTTTGAAGGAATAGTGGTTCCAACAATGTTGTATGGTTGCGAGGCGTGGGCTATGGATAGAGTTGTGCGCAGGAGGATGGATGTGCTGGAAATGAGATGTTTGAGGACAATGTGTGGTGTGAGGTGGTTTGATCGAGTAAGTAACGTAAGGGTAAGAGAGATGTGTGGAAATAAAAAGAGCGTGGTTGAGAGAGCAGAAGAGGGTGTTTTGAAATGGTTTGGGCACATGGAGAGAATGAGTGAGGAGAGATTGACCAAGAGGATATATGTGTCGGAGGTGGAGGGAACGAGGAGAAGAGGGAGACCAAATTGGAGGTGGAAAGATGGAGTGAAAAAGATTTTGTGTGATCGGGGCCTGAACATGCAGGAGGGTGAAAGGAGGGCAAGGAATAGAGTGAATTGGAGCGATGTGGTATACAGGGGTTGACGTGCTGTCAGTGGATTGAATCAAGGCATGTGAAGCGTCCGGGGTAAACCATGGAAAGCTGTGTAGGTATGTATATTTGCGTGTGTGGACGTGTGTATGTACATGTGTATGGGGGGGGGGGGGGGGGGTTGGGCCATTTCTTTCGTCTGTTTCCTTGCGCTACCCCGCAAACGCGGGCTAAAGCTCCAAAGTATAAAAAAAAAAAAAAAAAAAAAAAAAAAGAATATATATATATATATATATATATATATATATATATATATATATATATATATATATATATATATATATATATATATGTGTGTGTGTGTGTGTGTGTGTGTGTTAGTATTCTCTTATTGGCAATAGGAAAGCATTTGCTAGGTGAGCGGAAGTGTATCTCTTAAAGAAAGTAAATGTTCGTGATAAAGCCTCCACATCCTCCTCCTTTTCTTTACCTGCTGTTACAAGATAAATAAATTCAGTTTCCTACATGAAAAGTAAACTTTGTGTGCAGTGCAGCATTGTAGTATACGGCATTATCCCTCGTGTTAACTTTGTGACAATAACTGATGAAACGAATGAGCCGGTGTCACGTGTTCATATCTGAAAGTTATTTCGTTCATATGTAATATATATATATATATATATATATATATATATGTGTGTGTGTGTGTGTGTATATATATATAGGAAGGTGAAATCTCGCTTTAGTAGTTCATATAATTATGTTTAACATGGAATTTTCCCATGTTAAACATGTTTCGTGGAGACAATCCACCTCATCATCAGGTGCCAATACTTGATATAGTTATTCAAATCTCATAACATGTGTACCGTCCAGCGTCTACCAAACTAGACAACACACTGGCCTGACCGACTAACGCTTACCGTCGGTCAGGCCAGTGTGCTCTCTGCGTTGGTAGCTGCATGACGTTGTTTTGATTAACTGTATTAAGTACTGGCACCTGATGAGGTGGATTGTCAGCATGAAACATGCCGTGCCACATGTATAGAAAAATTATATGTTAAATGAAATTATATGCAATGAAGTGCGATTTCACCTTCATAACTTTCATCACGGACTAATGTGATCATTATATCCATCTGTTTATATATATATATATATATATATATATATATATATATATATATATATATATATTATATATATGTATATATATATATATTACATAACTGAAGTTCTTCTTAAAAGAAAAGACGAACCCGACTCTGTTCTTCCATAGGTGAGTCAGTATTTCACCCCACCTGGCAAGCCCACGTAGTGCTATCTCCTTTAGGGCTGGGGTGAATATCTCTTGGAGTCAATTTGCGAGAAAAATGAGAACACTATTCGAAACCTCGACGTGACAATAGTATCAGAATCTCACCAGTTATGATCGGAATGGTATTAATCGTACTTTAAAAACTCGAAAGCAAGTGAGATTGAGGTATCTACAGCATAGAGAACCCAGAAGGTTTCAGGATATTATGTGTTTGTGTTTCACTGTTATTATCCAACACTACAACCACTATTGTGGGAGGTTCTTGCAGTTCGGGTCTGCGCTCAACGCAGGAGGAGGGTAGTGACGGACTCATTGGAAACGAGAAGGTCCTCGACTTGTCTATACTCCTTTCCGTAACTTGGTGACGATACAGGTTCGCCAAAGGCGGATTTTTTGTAACACCTGTTTGGGTATTTATATGCTAGATGGTTACCGGCGTTGCCTGAGAAAAGAGGTCGACTTTTGATGGCCTGAAATGGCCTTCAGGGGTAACTTAGGATAGCTCGAAATCTTTATTCACATTCTGAAGTGTCTGTTGTCAGGATCTGCTTCTGTTCCACCTTGAAAGAGCGACACAGAGATGCACAAACAGGTCCTCTAAGGTTCTTCCTGGGTCTTCCTCAAGTTTTCCCCAGGTTCTCCCGGAATCTTTCCTAATTCTTCCTCAGGTCATCCTCATGTCGTCCCAAGATCGATCCTAGATCTCCCCTCAAGTTTTCTCCATGTTCTCCCTGAGTCTTTCCTAATTATTCCCTAGTTCATCTCAAGATCTTCCGAAGGTTCTCCTCAGGTCTCTTTTTTTTCTAGGTCGTCCCAGAGCAGCCCAAATGTTCTCCAGGTCTTCCGAGATCTTCCCCGAAATCCTTAAACATATAATCCGCAGTTTGATAACAAAAAAGGGTATCTATCAAGGGCACTGGTGTCCACATGTACCTCGGGCCTGAAGAGAGAGAGAAAAAATATCACCTATTTATCTCGGCCAACATAGCCATACAAACCGACCTTTATAACAACACAACTGGTCTACCTTGTGATTGTGTCAGCCGTAATTGCTCCAATATTTCATTGAATTTACTGGAGCTGTGAATTTTAGAAAACCGTTTTGGAAACAATCCCGTGTATGAAGACAGATGCTTAGATCATCGTGAAGGTATTTCTTTGTTATATATTAAGGGATTTACCCGGAGCATTTCAAAGTATGATGTGATATCAGGACAAGTCATGCCGAACATTTATGAGTTGGTCCACGACTCTGTCAGTCAGTTCGTTAGTTGGCATTTCCGTCGGGGACGGACGAAAAGAAAAACGAAATGCGCTCCACGCTAGGACAGAGTAAAGCGGGCTTTTTTGATGAGAGAGAGAGAGAGAGAGAGAGAGAGAGAGAGAGAGAGAGAGAGAGAGAGAGAGAGAGAGAGAGAGAGAGAGAGACTTACTGAGTGAATGCGTGACCGACCCTCCGTCTGACTCAATCAGGGGCTGACGGTCTAACATTTTGACTTGACTTGCATACTGACATTGTGAGTAAATGACTAACCAATTGACTCATTGATGTAATGATTCACTGACCGACTGACTCTGAGATTTGCTCACTGACTCTGAAATGCTTATTTCCTGAGTTGTTAACAAACTTACTGAGTCACAAGCCGACTGACGGACTAACACACTGAACTACTGAGCAACCCACTTACTAACTGAGTGATTTACTGATTGACTGTCTGAGCGTTTGTCTGGCTTGATGACTGACTGAATGAATGACCCTCTGGCTAACTGACTGACCAACTTGCTCACTGACTGACTCGTTGACTGACTGGTTGACTTGCTTACTGAATCAATGACTGACTTCCAGAGTGATTTGTGTGCTCTGCTCATGTTCTCATGAGAAATAAGAATAAGGATATCCCTTGTACCACTGTCGCTGATAGCAAAAGTAAAGCGTCTTTCCTTTTCTTTATTAGATTAATTAGAATCTAAATGATTATACATTTTCACCTGAAACATTTAGAGGATTGCTTACAAAATTACTTCACTGTATTCTTTAATTACTTTGAATGAGAGGGAGGAAGATTTTAACACTGGTGTAAACAAATTCAGATTATTTTGTTCGCGAGGGGAAAGAAATAAATGATCGCACAAATCAACATGAAATAAAAGCGTGTACTCTAACAGTTATCGGTCGAACATGAAAATAAATGAATACCAGCTTCGGTGTTTGAACAATGCGTCAGCTGCATAAACAGTGTACAGATAGGACACACATTGTTACAGCATATCGGCCAGCGTTGCAGAACTGATATATGTCATACAAATATTAAAGTGGAGGCTTCGACACGCGGCCATTGTGAAAATGACCAAATGGACCAGACTGGAAAGGTCGAGTGAAACCTTAATAGCAATTGTGTTTTAATTCCATGCGGTTCTGTTTTATTCTTTATGTAGTTTTCATGTAGAATGGAAATTCCAACTTAAACGGATTTTTTTTTTTCAAGAAAAGCAGGTCTTTGAAAAGGGTCATATCAGATGAAAACATTGGTGAGACGTCTTTTGAAAAAGGAAAGCGAGTCTTTTCATTCAATTGTGCGAACTTCAACGGTTGGTCATAAAAGGATCATCACTAAATGCTGTCCTGTGCATTCTTGTTAGTGCAGAATATATATATATATATATATATATATATATATATATATATATATATATATATATATATATATATATATATATATATTTGATTTTTCCTGTGTCGGCGAAGTAGCGTCAAGAACAGATGATTTAAACTTATAGGGAAAAAATCCTCTCTTAGCCTCTGTTCCTTCTTTTGAAAAAGTAGAACTGGAGGGAAAGATATTTAGGCTCCCGCTCCCTCCCCTTTTAGTTGCCTTCTACGATACGGAGGGAATACGTGAGTTGGTGAATATGGGATGCTGAGGGAGGTAACAGAGGGGCGTGTATGCAATATGTAGGGGTGAGGGGGCCTGGAAAATTAGTCATTAGGTATTTGTTGATGACGCAGCACTTGTGGCAGATTCAAGTGAGAAACGGCAGGAATTGGTGACTGAGTTTGAGGGACTGTGTAAAGGGAGAAAGTCGAGAAGCAGAAGTTGGTGACTGAGTTTAGGGGACTGTGTAAAGGGAGATGTTGAGAGCAATTGCGAATAAAGGTAAGATAATTAGGTTTAACAGGGTAGAGGAACAGGTTGGTCGGGGTGTGAGTTTCAATGGAGAAAATTTAGAAGTGAAATGTTTTACATATCTGAGAGTGGACACTTCAGGGAATTGAACCACGAAAGTGGAGTGAATGATAGGTGAGTCAAGGGGGGTTAAAGTTCTGGAGGCATTGAGGAATGGGTATATTTGAAGGTAAAGTAGTCCCAACGATGTTATATGGATGCAAGGCAAGGGCTATAGATAAGGGTATGGAGGAGGAGGATGGACGTGTTGGAAATGAAAATGTCTGAGGACAATATGTGGTGTGACTTGGTTTGATCGAGTAGGTAGTAAAAAGGTAAGAGAGTGGTGTGGCAATGAAAAATAGTGTGGTTAGAGAACTGAATAGGGTGTGCTGATCTGATTTGGACTTACGAAGAGAATGAGTAAGAAAAGGTTGGCAAAGAGGATATATGTAGCAGAAGTTTAGGAGACAAGGTGAAGGGAGAGACCAAATTGGAGATGGAAGGATGGGGAGAAGATTTTTGGTAGATGGGGCCTAAACATGCAAGAGGGTGAAAGGCGTGCACACTATACAGTAAACTGGAACGATAGGGTTTACATGGGGCGACGTGAGGTGATTCAGGGCGTGTGAAGCTGTCGGGGGAAACCATGGAAAAATCTCTGGGGACTAGCTGTTGACAGGGGGCTGTGGTTTCGGTGTATTACACCTGACGAATAGAGAATGGTTATGTCAAAAACCTTTTCTTCGTCTGTTCGTAGCGCTACATCGCTAGATGAGAGAGTACTAAACTGTGAGGTGGAAAAATTCTCATAGATACTGGCGTCTAATGATTAAGATTTGCGCATCCCTTACGACCTCTTTGATGGTAATCTTTATATGAACAGCAAAATTTAGCTAATTATAAGAGTGACATCTTAAAATTTTTGATGTCTTTTTTTGCCTTGTGATGTGTATCACGTATATATGATTTGTAGAGCTGCTGATATTTTAATGCCGTACATCATAAAAAATAGTTTTGTATCAAAGTCTAGAGTTTTAATCTGTAATGTAGTAATGTACTTTCTTGAATTTACAGGTGAGTGTCACAGAATGCAGTGGGGTCGTCATGTGGGGCCTGGAGTGCTTTTCCAGTACCAGCTAGTCTAGCTCTGGACTTGCAGATTCTTGGGCCTTGTTGATGATGCTCGTGTGAAACATGTACGCTCCAATAATGCCACCTTATGGTACTCTGAGACCTATTAGGTGGGCTGTTATTTCATCTGCTAAAGTTAAGGTAAGATTTAGTGTAGTTTTTCGAGTTGATCTTAAAATTCTCTACTGGTAAACTTCGTGAGTAGGTTTGTTATTGGTTTATCTAATCTAAGGTTTAATGCAGATAGGTAAGATTCAGTTTGATTCGATGTTGGATAGTTCAAGTATTAATGGCACTTTTGGGATTTCTGTCGCATGCAAAACGAAATGGAGTTGGACATGAATGTTGTACTTTGTAGTAAAGCCATGAATGTATTTTCATATTTCTTTTTTTCTACAATTCTAAATCGTACCGGCGTATCAAAGTTTTATTTGTTGTTGATTGCGTCAGAGATCTCCGCTCTTGTGAATTGGGACTGCTGCAGCTGTTGCTGGCATGTCTGGAAACAGTGGGGATTCAAAGGCTCTAATATAAAGGTGATTGAAAAGTGGAACCTTTTTTTACACGGTACAGTGAGACTCAAGCCTTTATTTCTTTGAAATATTATGAACAATTCATTTGGGCTACCGGATTTTCTTTTTAAGTGAAATCATTCCAGTCACGCTAGCATTTTAAGTGGGTGGGTTGGGCCTTTCTTTCGTCTGTTTCCTTGCTCTACCTCGCTAACGCGGGAGACAGCGACAAAGTATATATGTGTGTGAGGAAGTACCAGGAGAGACTGAGTACAGAATGGAAAAAGGTGAGAACAATGAAAGTAAGGGGAGTGGGGGAGGAATGGGATGTATTTAGGGAATCAGTGATGGATTGCGCAAAAGATGCTTGTGGCATGAGAAGAGTGGGAGATGGGTTGATTAGAAAGGGTAGTGAGTGGTGGGATGAAGAAGTAAGAGTATTAGTGAAAGAGAAGAGAGAGGCATTTGGACGATTTTTGCAGGGAAAAAATGCAATTGAGTGGGAGATGTATAAAAGAAAGAGACAGGAGGTCAAGAGAAAGGTGCAAGAGGTGAAAAAAAGGGTAAATGAGAGTTGGGGTGAGAGAGTATCATTAAATTTTAGGGAGAATAAAAAGATGTTCTGGAAGGAGGTAAATAAAGTGCGTAAGACAAGGGAGCAAATGGGAACTTCAGTGAAGGGCGCAAATGGGGAGGTGATAACAAGTAGTGGTGATGTGAGAAGGAGATGGAGTGAGTATTTTGAAGGTTTGTTGAATGTGTTTGATGATAGAGTGGCAGATATAGGGTGTTTTGGTCGAGGTGGTGTGCAAAGTGAGAGGGTTGGGGAAAATGATTTGGTAAACAGAGAAGAGGTAGTAAAAGCTTTGCGGAAGATGAAAGCCGGCAAGGCAGCAGGTTTGGATGGTATTGCAGTGGAATTTATTAAAAAAGGGGGTGACTGTATTGTTGACTGGTTGGTAAGGTTATTTAATGTATGTATGACTCATGGTGAGGTGCCTGAGGATTGGCGGAATGCGTGCATAGTGCCATTGTACAAAGGCAAAGGGGATAAGAGTGAGTGCTCAAATTACAGAGGTATAAGTTTGTTGAGTATTCCTGGTAAATTATATGGGAGGGTATTGATTGAGAGGGTGAAGGCATGTACAGAGCATCAGATTGGGGAAGAGCAGTGTGGTTTCAGAAGTGGTAGAGGATGTGTGGATCAGGTGTTTGCTTTGAAGAATGTATGTGAGAAATACTTAGAAAGCAAAAGGATTTGTATGTAGCATTTATGGATCTGGAGAAGGCATATGATAGAGTTGATAGAGATGCTCTGTGGAAGGTATTAAGAATACATGGTGTGGGAGGCAAGTTGTTAGAAGCAGTGAAAAGTTTTTATCGAGGATGTAAGGCATGTGTACGTGCAGGAAGAGAGGAAAGTGATTGGTTCTCAGTGATTGTAGGTTTGCGGCAGGGGTGTGTGATGTCTCCATGGTTGTTTAATTTGTTTATGGATGGGGTTGTTAGGGAGGTGAATGCAAGAGTTTTGGAAAGAGGGGCAAGTATGAAGTCTGTTGTGGATGAGAGAGCTTGGGAAGTGAGTCAGTTGTTGTTCGCTGATGATACAGCGCTGGTGGCTGATTCATGTGAGAAACTGCAGAAGCTGGTGACTGAGTTTGGTAAAGTGTGTGAAAGAAGAAAGTTAAGAGTAAATGTGAATAAGAGCAAGGTTATTAGGTACAGTAGGGTTGAGGGTCAAGTCAATTGGGAGGTGAGTTTGCATGGAGAAAAACTGGAGGAAGTAAAGTGTTTTAGATATCTGGGAGTGGATCTGGCAGCGGATGGAACCATGGAAGCGGAAGTGGATCATAGGGTGGGGGAGGGGGCGAAAATTCTGGGAGCCTTGAAGAATGTGTGGAAGTCGAGAACATTATCTCGGAAAGCAAAAATGGGTATGTTTGAAGGAATAGTGGTTCCAACAATGTTGTATGGTTGCGAGGCGTGGGCTATGGATAGAGTGGTGCGCAGGAGGATGGATGTGCTGGAAATGAGATGTTTGAGGACAATGTGTGGTGTGAGATGGTTTGATCGAGTAAGTAACGTAAGGGTAAGAGAGATGTGTGGAAATAAAAAGAGCGTGGTTGAGAGAGCAGAAGAGTGTGTTTTGAAATGGTTTGGGCACATGGAGAGAATGAGTGAGGAAAGATTGACCAAGAGGATACATGTGTCGGAGGTGGAGGGAACGAGGAGAAGAGGGAGACCAAATTGGAGGTGGAAAGATGGAGTGAAAAAGATTTTGTGTGATCGGGGCCTGAACATGCAGGACGGTGAAAGGAGGGCAAGGAATAGAGTAAATTGGAGCGGTGTGGTATACCGGGGTTGACGTGCTGTCAGTGGATTGAATCAGGGCATGTGAAGCGTCTGGGGTAAACCATGGAAAGCTGTATAGGTATGTATATTTGCGTGTGTGGACGTATGTATATACATGTGTATGGGGGTGGGTTGGGCCATTTCTTTCGTCTGTTTCCTTGCGCTACCTCGCAAGCGCGGGAGACAGCGACAAAGCAGAAAAAAAAAAAAAAAAAAAATATATATATATATATATATATATATATATATATATATATATATATATATATATATTATATATATATATATATAGGTTTGCGGCAGGGGTGCGTGATGTCTCCATAGTTGTTTAATTTGTTTATGGATGGGGTTGTTAGGGAGGTGAATGCAAGAGTTTTGGAAAGAGGGGCAAGTATGCAGTCTGTTGGGGATGAGAGAGCTTGTGAAGTGAGTCAGTTGTTGTTCTATTCAAACTTACTTGCCATTTAACTTGTCCATCAACCCTACTGAACCTAATAACCTTGCTCTTATTCACATTTACTCTCAGCTTTCTTCTTTCACACACTTTACCAAACTCAGTCACCAACTTCTGCAGTTTCTCACCCGAATCAGCCACCAGAGCTGTATCATAATCGAACAACTAAATCGCTTCCCATCGTGCCATTTTCACTGAAAGATTAGCAGAGGTGCTGAATACGAAGGAACTGAATTTATAAAGTGGCAAGAGCGAGGAGACAATGTTTTATCCTTCTGTTCCGACAGGCAAGAATACATCTGCTTACAGAATCTGTTTTAAGTGACGCCTTTGACGAAGGACAGAAACAAAAGAAGCAATACCGTCTCTGGTGGAGAAAAATACAAAAATGTATGAAAGGTAATCGGCGACGCCTCTTGAGAAGAGCGAAATACTGTGAAGATAAGGAGAAGCACCGAAGATGCGCCGTAGAGATTCGCAGGTGAAGGTGTGGGTCCCGCTGACCGGCAATTACTTGGAGGCACGAAGAGCCCCAGCCGCCGTTCCCCTTATCACGGATGGTGGCCCGTGCCATTTGTTCCTCTGCAGGGAGAGGCTCGGGGGGAAATACAGGGTGGGGGTCAGGAGGGAGCCGAGTGCGAGAGGTGTTCAGTCATGAAGGGCGGTGCATGGGAGGGAGAAATGAAAGTAGAATGAGCAGTATCAGAATATTGGCAAAGGGGAAGGCGCGCGTAGAGAACGGGGGATAATAAAGGAAAGAAAGTAAGATATAAAAGCATAAGGAAAGGTAGAAGGTGAAGGACGGCAAGGGAAGAGGAGGAGCCGAACCAATAATTGCATTGGTTTCTAAACCTTCAGACTGGTGTTAACGAGGATGAGAAACTTGGCAAGAGTGAATCGTGACCGCCCCTCCGTCGGACTAAAACAGGGGCTGACGGCCCAAAACTTTTTGACTTGATTTCCCTACAAAAATTTGTGAGAAAAGGGACAAAACCAATTGACCCCATTGATGTAATGATTCACTCCCGGGACTGACTCTAAATTTTGGGCTCACTGCCCTCTGAAATGCTTTTTTCCCGGATTTGTTAACAAACTTACTGGTCAAAAAGGCCGACTGACGGAAAAAACACACTAAAACTACTAAAGAAAACCCACAAAACAAACTGAGTGTTTTTACTGTTTTACTGTCGAGCGTTTGTCTGGCTTGATACTGACGAATGAATGACCCCTGGCTAACTGACTGCCCAAAATTGCCACTGACGACTCTTGACTGACGGGTTTGACTTGTTTTACTGAATCAATGACTGACTTCCAGAGTGATTTGTGTGCTCTGCTCATGTTCTCATGAGAAATAAGAATAAGGATATCCCTTGTACCACTGTCGCTGATAGCAAAAGTAAAGCGTCTTTCCTTTTTTTTATTAGATTAATTAGAATCTAAATGATTATACATTTTCACCTGAAACACTCAGAGGATTGCTTACAAAATTACTTCACTGTATTCTTTAATTACTTTGAATGAGAGGGAGGAAGATTTTAACACTGGTGTAAACAAATTCAGATTATTTTGTTCGCGAGGGGAAAGAAATAAATGATCGCACAAATCAACATGAAATAAAAGCGTGTACTCTAACAGTTATCGGTCGAACATGAAAATAAATGAATACCAGCTTCGGTGTTTGAACAATGCGTCAGCTGCATAAACAGTGTACAGATAGGACACACATTGTTACAGCATATCGGCCAGCGTTGCAGAACTGATATATGTCATACAAATATTAAAGTGGAGGCTTCGACACGCGGCCATTGTGAAAATGACCAAATGGACCAGACTGGAAAGGTCGAGTGAAACCTTAATAGCAATTGTGTTTTAATTCCATGCGGTTCTGTTTTATTCTTTATGTAGTTTTCATGTAGAATGGAAATTCCAAGTTAAACGGATTTTTTTTTTTCAAGAAAAGCAGGTCTTTGAAAAGGGTCATATCAGATGAAAACATTGGTGAGACGTCTTTTGAAAAAGGAAAGCGAGTCTTTTCATTCAATTGTGTGAACTTCAACGGTTGGTCATAAAAGGATCATCACTAAATGCTGTCCTGTGCATTCTTGTTAGTGCAGAATATATATATATATATATATATATATATATATATATATATATATATATATATATATATATATATATATATATATTTGATTTTTCCTGTGTCGGCGAAGTAGCGTCAAGAACAGATGATTTAAACTTATAGGGAAAAAATCCTCTCTTAGCCTCTGTTCCTTCTTTTGAAAAAGTAGAACTGGAGGGAAAGATATTTAGGCTCCCGCTCCCTCCCCTTTTAGTTGCCTTCTACGATACGGAGGGAATACGTGAGTTGGTGAATATGGGATGCTGAGGGAGGTAACAGAGGGGCGTGTATGCAATATGTAGGGGTGAGGGGGCCTGGAAAATTAGTCATTAGGTATTTGTTGATGACGCAGCACTTGTGGCAGATTCAAGTGAGAAACGGCAGGAATTGGTGACTGAGTTTGAGGGACTGTGTAAAGGGAGAAAGTCGAGAAGCAGAAGTTGGTGACTGAGTTTAGGGGACTGTGTAAAGGGAGATGTTGAGAGCAATTGCGAATAAAGGTAAGATAATTAGGTTTAACAGGGTAGAGGAACAGGTTGGTCGGGGTGTGAGTTTCAATGGAGAAAATTTAGAAGTGAAATGTTTTACATATCTGAGAGTGGACACTTCAGGGAATTGAACCACGAAAGTGGGAGTGAATGATAGGTGAGTCAAGGGGGGTTAAAGTTCTGGAGGCATTGAGGAATGGGTATATTTGAAGGTAAAGTAGTCCCAACGATGTTATATGGATGCAAGGCAAGGGCTATAGATAAGGGTATGGAGGAGGAGGATGGACGTGTTGGAAATGAAAATGTCTGAGGACAATATGTGGTGTGACTTGGTTTGATCGAGTAGGTAGTAAAAAGGTAAGAGAGTGGTGTGGCAATGAAAAATAGTGTGGTTAGAGAACTGAATAGGGTGTGCTGATCTGATTTGGACTTACGAAGAGAATGAGTAAGAAAAGGTTGGCAAAGAGGATATATGTAGCAGAAGTTTAGGAGACAAGGTGAAGGGAGAGACCAAATTGGAGATGGAAGGATGGGGAGAAGATTTTTGGTAGATGGGGCCTAAACATGCAAGAGGGTGAAAGGCGTGCACACTATACAGTAAACTGGAACGATAGGGTTTACATGGGGCGACGTGAGGTGATTCAGGGCGTGTGAAGCTGTCGGGGGAAACCATGGAAAAATCTCTGGGGACTAGCTGTTGACAGGGGGCTGTGGTTTCGGTGTATTACACCTGACGAATAGAGAATGGTTATGTCAAAAACCTTTTCTTCGTCTGTTCGTAGCGCTACATCGCTAGATGAGAGAGTACTAAACTGTGAGGTGGAAAAATTCTCATAGATACTGGCGTCTAATGATTAAGATTTGCGCATCCCTTACGACCTCTTTGATGGTAATCTTTATATGAACAGCAAAATTTAGCTAATTATAAGAGTGACATCTTAAAATTTTTGATGTCTTTTTTTGCCTTGTGATGTGTATCACGTATATATGATTTGTAGAGCTGCTGATATTTTAATGCCGTACATCATAAAAAATAGTTTTGTATCAAAGTCTAGAGTTTTAATCTGTAATGTAGTAATGTACTTTCTTGAATTTGCAGGTGAGTGTCACAGAATGCGGTGGGGTCGTCATGTGGGGCCTGGAGTGCTTTTCCAGTACCAGCTAGTCTAGCTCTGGACTTGCAGATTCTTGGGCCTTGTTGATGATGCTCGTGTGAAACATGTACGCTCCAATTATGCCACCTTATGGTACTCTGAGACCTATTAGGTGGGCTGTTATTTCATCAGCTAAAGTTAAGGTAAGATTTAGTGTAGTTTTTCGAGTTGATCTTAAAATTCTCTACTGGTAAACCTCGTGATTAGGTTTGTTATTGGTTTATCTAATCTAAGGTTTAATGCAGATAGGTAAGATTCAGTTTGATTCGATGTTGGATAGTTCAAGTATTAATGGCACTTTTGGGATTTCTGTCGCATGCAAAACGAAATGGAGTTGGACATGAATGTTGTACTTTGTAGTAAAGCCATGAATGTATTTTCATATTTCTTTTTTTTCTACAATTCTAAATCGTACCGGCGTATCAAAGTTTTATTTGTTGTTGATTGCGTCAGAGATCTCCGCTCTTGTGAATTGGGACTGCTGCAGCTGTTGCTGGCATGTCTGGAAACAGTGGGGATTCAAAGGCTCTAATATAAAGGTGATTGAAAAGTGGAGCCTTTTTTTACACGGTACAGTGAGACTCAAGCCTTTATTTCTTTGAAATATTATGAACAATTCATTTGGGCTACCGGATTTTCTTTTTAAGTGAAATCATTCCAGTCATGCTAGCATTTTAAGTTGGTGGGTTGGGCCTTTCTTTCGTCTGTTTCCCTGCTCTACCTCGCTAACGCGGGAGACAGCGACAAAGTATATATGTGTGTGAGGAAGTACCAGGAGAGACTGAGTACAGAATGGAAAAAGGTGAGAACAATGAAAGTAAGGGGAGTGGGGGAGGAATGGGATGTATTTAGGGAATCAGTGATGGATTGCGCAAAAGATGCTTGTGGCATGAGAAGAGTGGGAGATGGGTTGATTAGAAAGGGTAGTGAGTGGTGGGATGAAGAAGTAAGAGTATTAGTGAAAGAGAAGAGAGAGGCATTTGGACGATTTTTGCAGGGAAATAATGCAATTGAGTGGGAGATGTATAAAAGAAAGAGACAGGAGGTCAAGAGAAAGGTGCAAGAGGTGAAAAAAAGGGTAAATGAGAGTTGGGGTGAGAGAGTATCATTAAATTTTAGGGAGAATAAAAAGATGTTCTGGAAGGAGGTAAATAAAGTGCGTAAGACAAGGGAGCAAATGGGAACTTCAGTGAAGGGCGCAAATGGGGAGGTGATGACAAGTAGTGGTGATGTGAGAAGGAGATGGAGTGAGTATTTTGAAGGTTTGTTGAATGTGTTTGATGATAGAGTGGCAGATATAGGGTGTTTTGGTCGAGGTGGTGTGCAAAGTGAGAAGGTTAGGGAAAATGATTTGGTAAACAGAGAAGAGGTAGTAAAAGCTTTGCGGAAGATGAAAGCCGGCAAGGCAGCAGGTTTGGATGGTATTGCAGTGGAATTTATTAAAAAAGGGGGTGACTGTATTGTTGACTGGTTGGTAAGGTTATTTAATGTATGTATGACTCATGGTGAGGTGCCTGAGGATTGGCGGAATGCGTGCATAGTGCCATTGTACAAAGGCAAAGGGGATAAGAGTGAGTGCTCAAATTACAGAGGTATAAGTTTGTTGAGTATTCCTGGTAAATTATATGGGAGGGTATTGATTGAGAGGGTGAAGGCATGTACAGAGCATCAGATTGGGGAAGAGCAGTGTGGTTTCAGAAGTGGTAGAGGATGTGTGGATCAGGTGTTTGCTTTGAAGAATGTATGTGAGAAATACTTAGAAAGGCAAAAGGATTTGTATGTAGCATTTATGGATCTGGAGAAGGCATATGATAGAGTTGATAGAGATGCTCTGTGGAAGGTATTAAGAATACATGGTGTGGGAGGCAAGTTGTTAGAAGCAGTGAAAAGTTTTTATCGAGGATGTAAGGCATGTGTACGTGCAGGAAGAGAGGAAAGTGATTGGTTCTCAGTGATTGTAGGTTTGCGGCAGGGGTGTGTGATGTCTCCATGGTTGTTTAATTTGTTTATGGATGGGGTTGTTAGGGAGGTGAATGCAAGAGTTTTGGAAAGAGGGGCAAGTATGAAGTCTGTTGTGGATGAGAGAGCTTGGGAAGTGAGTCAGTTGTTGTTCGCTGATGATACAGCGCTGGTGGCTGATTCATGTGAGAAACTGCAGAAGCTGGTGACTGAGTTTGGTAAAGTGTGTGAAAGAAGAAAGTTAAGAGTAAATGTGAATAAGAGCAAGGTTATTAGGTACAGTAGGGTTGAGGGTCAAGTCAATTGGGAGGTGAGTTTGAATGGAGAAAAACTGGAGGAAGTAAAGTGTTTTAGATATTTGGGAGTGGATCTGGCAGCGGATGGAACCATGGAAGCGGAAGTGGATCATAGGGTGGGGGAGGGGGCGAAAATTCTGGGAGCCTTGAAGAATGTGTGGAAGTCGAGAACATTATCTCGGAAAGCAAAAATGGGTATGTTTGAAGGAATAGTGGTTCCAACAATGTTGTATGGTTGCGAGGCGTGGGCTATGGATAGAGTTGTGCGCAGGAGGATGGATGTGCTGGAAATGAGATGTTTGAGGACAATGTGTGGTGTGAGATGGTTTGATCGAGTAAGTAACGTAAGGGTAAGAGAGATGTGTGGAAATAAAAAGAGCGTGGTTGAGAGAGCAGAAGAGTGTGTTTTGAAATGGTTTGGGCACATGGAGAGAATGAGTGAGGAAAGATTGACCAAGAGGATACATGTGTCGGAGGTGGAGGGAACGAGGAGAAGAGGGAGACCAAATTGGAGGTGGAAAGATGGAGTGAAAAAGATTTTGTGTGATCGGGGCCTGAACATGCAGGACGGTGAAAGGAGGGCAAGGAATAGAGTAAATTGGAGCGGTGTGGTATACCGGGGTTGACGTGCTGTCAGTGGATTGAATCAGGGCATGTGAAGCGTCTGGGGTAAACCATGGAAAGCTGTATAGGTATGTATATTTGCGTGTGTGGACGTATGTATATACATGTGTATGGGGGTGGGTTGGGCCATTTCTTTCGTCTGTTTCCTTGCGCTACCTCGCAAGCGCGGGAGACAGCGACAAAGCAGAAAAAAAAAAAAAAAAAAAATATATATATATATATATATATATATATATATATATATATATATATATATATATATATATATATAGGTTTGCGGCAGGGGTGCGTGATGTCTCCATAGTTGTTTAATTTGTTTATGGATGGGGTTGTTAGGGAGGTGAATGCAAGAGTTTTGGAAAGAGGGGCAAGTATGCAGTCTGTTGGGGATGAGAGAGCTTGTGAAGTGAGTCAGTTGTTGTTCTATTCAAACTTACTTGCCATTTAACTTGTCCATCAACCCTACTGAACCTAATAACCTTGCTCTTATTCACATTTACTCTCAGCTTTCTTCTTTCCCACACTTTACCAAACTCAGTCACCAACTTCTGCAGTTTCTCACCCGAATCAGCCACCAGAGCTGTATCATAATCGAACAACTAAATCGCTTCCCATCGTGCCATTTTCACTGAAAGATTAGCAGAGGTGCTGAATACGAAGGAACTGAATTTATAAAGTGGCAAGAGCGAGGAGACAATGTTTTATCCTTCTGTTCCGACAGGCAAGAATACATCTACTTACAGAATCTGTTTTAAGTGACGCCTTTGACGAAGGACAGAAACAAAAGAAGCAATACCGTCTCTGGTGGAGAAAAATACAAAAATGTATGAAAGGTAATCGGCGACGCCTCTTGAGAAGAGCGAAATACTGTGAAGATAAGGAGAAGCACCGAAGATGCGCCGTAGAGATTCGCAGGTGAAGGTGTGGGTCCCGCTGACCGGCAATTACTTGGAGGCACGAAGAGCCCCAGCCGCCGTTCCCCTTATCACGGATGGTGGCCCGTGCCATTTGTTCCTCTGCAGGGAGAGGCTCGGGGGGAAATACAGGGTGGGGGTCAGGAGGGAGCCGAGTGCGAGAGGTGTTCAGTCATGAAGGGCGGTGCATGGGAGGGAGAAATGAAAGTAGAATGAGCAGTATCAGAATATTGGCAAAGGGGAAGGCGCGCGTAGAGAACGGGGGATAATAAAGGAAAGAAAGTAAGATATAAAAGCATAAGGAAAGGTAGAAGGTGAAGGACGGCAAGGGAAGAGGAGGAGCCGAACCAATAATTGCATTGGTTTCTAAACCTTCAGACTGGTGTTAACGAGGATGAGAAACTTGGCAAGAGGGATTTCAACGGATAGGGAGTTGAAAAAGTGATGCAGAAAGGAGAGAGAGAGAGAGAGAGAGAGAGAGAGAGAGAGAGAGAGAGAGAGAGAGAAAGAGAGAGAGAGAGAGAGAGAGAGAGAGAGAGAGAGAGAGAGAGAGAGAGAGAGAGACCCATTAAAATTACATCCTCAGAAATTTATGAATACCATTGAATGCAAGTGTGTATACGGACGAGGCAATTACACGTGTGTGTGAAAAATGAATGGATGATGGATGACCTGTAGTGTGTTTTAGCATGGCTTGGGAATCTGATGTCAGGAGAGAGAGAGAGAGAGAGAGAGAGAGAGAGAGAGAGAGAGAGAGAGAGAGAGAGAGAGAGAGATTGTTTGGTCACTCATAGAGGGGGGCCAACTCTGGGAGTGAGATTCCCATGGGACGATGTCAAGTAATGCTAACCACCTAACCTTAATATACACTGTAGAACCAACTGAGTCTGACGCTCACTGAAGAACTAAATGAACCTTATACAAACACTGTAGCACCATATGAATCTGATATACAGTGTAGGACCAACTGAACCTACCACACAGGACGAAATGAATCTTCACATTGTGGGACCAACTAAATCTTCCACATAGTGTAGGGACAAAGGAATCTGGCGCATAGTCTAGGGGCAAGTGTCTTACCACACACTGTAGGAACAGACAATCTACCCATGCTGTTGTTTAGATTGTTAAAGTAGGAAGCTCCAGTAGATCTGCAAGATATTTTCTATTCGCGTGTTGATTTCAGTGCGACCAAAACTGCCCTTTTGCCTTCAGAAATTGAAGCAGGAAAGATAAACTAAAGCAAGAATACGATAGATCCAGAGGTGTTTATCATAAGGTAACGTAGACTGCTGTCTCATTTACACACATTACTGTACTGCACTTAACCTTGAATGGTGGCGTAAGTCATTTCGCATCATTATAGATATTACTAGCCAAGCCGCCTCATTCACGTAACATATGATTGTGTTTTATTTGGTATCCTGTCATTCACGTAAGTTATTTCATGTAAGATTATTATTCATATGTAAGCTTTATATTGTATTTTTTTCATATACAACAGCTTTTCTGTTGTTGCGACTTTCTTGCTGAACGTTAAGGTTTGTTTGCGGCTAATTTTTAGGTTGTGTCTCATGAGTATGTTTGTGTGTTCTTTGGCAGAAGGGATTCCATCGGAATGGGTCAGAAGTGCTTCTTGAGTCGGGGCTGGACTGGTACGATAAGAGTGGATATTCTTGTATGTGCACCGACGACAATGGGTCATTTTGATGGATTGTGTTGAAGGAGTGATAGTTTTTAGTTTGTTCTTCATTAAATAGTTTGGTTTGGATTTGATCACTGATTTCTTTTGATAGTGGGTGATTGTGTCTTTGCTGATTTCTTTTTTTTATGAGGTGTGTAACATGTGGTGAGAAATATGGGTTATATTTCTTTCTGTGCCCCTTATGATATCTGCTTATTGATGACTTGGTTGAAGACGTTGATAGAATGTGAGAGTGCAGGATCTAGGAATGAGAGCTCATCTATATTGAAGTTTTGGAGCTTAATTTCTATATATTATGTGAGGGCTGACCATTCTGTTTTCCCGTAGGTTGTGTAAGTTTTTTGGTGTTTGTGTTGAGTGTTTGGGTTGGATGGAGTACTATCATGATGGGCAAGTCGTTAGTTAGAGGGTGGTACGTGAAACATGCCTCAGTTGGTCTTTGTCTGTAGTGTTGTTAAGCAGAAGGTCATTTCTGAAAAGTTCTAGCTGCTGGAGGTAGTGGGTTGAGAGTCTGGTTAGTTGGTTGGTTGCATGAGTTGAGGATATTGAGAGGTTGCAGTTAGTTTATTAGATGGCTGTGGATGTTAAACCAAGTTGGCATTGGTGGGCATTGAAATATCCTTATACACAGGTGTTACGCTTGTTGATAAGGCTCTGCTGTGGGAATGTTTCTTGAGGGGCATATGGAGACGGTAGATATGTTGATTATGTTGTAGTTGGTTCTATGAAGTGGATTGTATTTCTAGTAAGTTGTCGTTTTCTGTGAGCTGTTCTGTGGAGTCGCTGGTGTTGGAGAAAGGTGTGTTCTGGTGGACAAGTTTGTTGAGTCCTACTTCTTGTCCTTGTTGCCTGTCGTTTCTACTGTTATGCACACATAGAATGATGGGAGAGTATAATTGAGTGTAATTCTGCTTTCTTGCATGAGGGCTATGTAGATACTGTGTTCTCAGAGTTGGTTCAGTATTTGTGTATTTCTTTCTGATGCCATTGGCGTTGAGATGCAAGATTCTTTAATTTGTCGTTGGGGTTCTGTAGAGTAGAGTGGTTTGTTTGTGAAGAATGGGAATGTGCGTTCTGTGTTGTTTGTTGAGGGTTTGCGGTGGAGGTGAGTGGGTTTGTGATGGGGGTTTGCCAGATGCCGTCTGAGTTAGTGTTGCATCTTCAGTGTTTTGAGTAGCCTCTAATGGATGACGCTGACCTGCAGGTGGCGCATCTGATGGAGTAGAGGTTTATGGTGACACATTTGCCCCCGTGGGCAGTTGTAATCCAGTGGTCCGGGGTTATGGCTAACGTCATCGGCTTGCATGAGTAGGTGACAAATGATGACCGAGCCATCATCTTAAAGTAAGAAAATGTGTGTAAATGTATGGGTATGTTCCATTGCCCTGGCACGACGGCCGGCGACATTCTGTAGGGGCTAGGAGTCCTTGAAGGGCATAGCTTCTGTCGGCGACGCTCCAGCCTTCTCTTTTTAAGCGTAGACTCCAGGCTGCTGCAGATGGAACATATTTATCCATTTACAGTATCTCATTTATAATATCTTTTCATAATATCAACATTTCTCTGCTTTAAGAAGGAGCGCAGCCTATACAAAAGTCCCGGATAACACCAGGACTTTTCTAAAGGCTGTGATTCTTTTAGTAGCAGGGAAATGTAGACTCCTTAAGAACGAGAAGCTCCTTGACAAGACCATGCCCCAGGAGTCCAGATGATGCAGCCTCGCTAAAGTGACTTTTCACTCGCAGTGTGACCTCGAGCAGGCGGGAGTCAGAGTTGAAAGCGGTCCGACTTATCAACTCTCCCAGGCTAACCCACTTGACCCATGCCGCAAAGTTCGTCCACTTTTCCTTTGATATGGGCATCCCTTTGGTTTTTGCTCCTGAAAGCTGGCTGCTTATATGCCTCCACCCTTAGGTGGAGGCACATGATTACTGCGTCACATGATTACTATGCGGCCGCTGGCAACTCGGGATGGGCCTGTTCCCCCCCAACACCTTGAAGCTTTGGAACTCTTTACCTTCTCAAGTCTTTCCCAATTACTAGATGTGGAACTTTTGTTCATGGCTGGAGTCTCCAATGTAAATAAAAAAAAGATCAACTACTCTATTACTGTAATGCAAACACAGTGGAAATATTCATCACTTAATGTACATCATTTAGTACACAACATACGTCGACACAGTCTCATTGCAATGCAGCAAGTAAGTAACTTTACATCACTTAATGTTCACCATTGAATACATCAAATATGTCAACACAATGCTGCTGCAATTGAACAAGTACGTAACTTTACATCACTTAATGTTCATGATTAAATGCATAATGTATGTCAACCCAATACTACTGCTATTCAGCCAATATGTATAAACCAGTAATGTATAAACCATAAAAATTGCTCTGTAAAACTTGCTATACTGTGTAGACAGACTTCACTCGTGTGCTTTCCTAAAGCGTAAAAGTAAACAGCCCTACCTTGACCTTAAGGTCTTTTCTGATTGATTAGCTTGTGACTATTAAGACCTTCAATTACGAAATTCCTCAACTGCATATGTGCAGCCAAATGGCTGCCTGAATTCAGTAAACCGTTCTTTCATTATTTATGTATTTGCTTACACACACGCGCGCGCGCACACACACACACACACACACACACACACACACACACACACACCTAAAGAAAGAGCTAATGGATATTGCTACTTGCTAGGAGATCATTAATTTCCGAGGAAGGAAACCAAAAGTGATCAGAATAAACATTGAGAGAAACTTTTGCTAATACTTGAGAATATTTTTTTTTCATTATCATCTCTTTAAAACATACTTTCAATTTTCAAGTTCATAATCGCATTATATAATACGTGAATTATGTCGTTAGCTAAAGACTATACAAACTGAAGATCGTAGAGTGAGGTAAACATACTCCTCTAGCACAAGTTACAGATGACAAAGCTCCACAGTCATAAGGCGATGGGAAGATGAGCATCCTCTCCGGTATTCTTAGCCGCCTTGATGTCAGTTAGTTTGTTGGTTAACTCCGTAAGAAATCCCAGGAGTGTTTGTTCTTCAGCTGCTCCTTAAAGAGCATGAACCTGTTCATCAAGAGCCATCTACGTGAGGTCTCTCTATATATCATTGGCAAGACACCTCCAGGGTTCGCATAATGCTTCGTAAGACTGTTTCTGGGGTTAGGGACCCATGTGTAGCTCCACATTAACTGTTTACCTTCCTACCACTGAGGAAATTATGTTCTCTCGCCGCAGGGCAAGGCCTCTCTTCAGTACCTCCTTAACCTTTGTGTCGTCTAGAGGGTCACCCACCAGAACTACTGTAGCCCAGGGCATAGTGTCCATATATATATTGTTCACCCATCGACGTATGGATGAGAGCGGTGGGGCGAAGGGGCGTCAGCGGTGTGGAAAGTTTGCATGTAGGTGGAGCCAAATGCTGAGGGGAGAGTTTCTTACTTGAAGTGAGGGATATTGATTATCGCCAGAGCTGTGTGATTCAAGTTAAAGCTCTTTCAGTGGGAGTTGTTACTGACTACAGCAAAGCAGAATAGAATTTTCTGAAGTAAGGCCGTCCCTGTTCGTTTATTTTTGTTTCTTAGGAGCCGTGCGATTGACCCAGGAGGTAAGATCGTGAGTAAAAGTAGGATCGGATGCTGCATGCAAGTGTTATCGTAATGGCGATCTAGACACCATAAAAACAGAATAGGAAAGCAGAACAGGTGGTTTGCGGATACCGAGACCTCTTATGCTGCAAGAGTTGCATGCTCCCGCTTTCGAATGAGTGCAGATAGGTTAAGAATATTCTTAAAAAAGATCTTAAGTGCTCTGTAAGAATTAGCTTCCATGTTTGTAGTGAAAAAAAAAAAACGGTAGTTCGAGCCGTTGTAATGAAGAACTAGTAAAAAGTCTTTTTTTTTTTTTTTTTTTCCTGAAAGGCCTTTCTCTCTCTTGAGTTTTAAGAATAAACGTAGCAGGAATGTCACTGAGGCAGCCCGGAAAACGGGCAAGATATGTAGCTCCATAACGTTGGCTGTCTGTAAGTTAAAGTGAGGATTTCATACGAGCCCGGATTAAGACAGAGGAACATCGGCTTTCCCCAGCTCAGGGATTAGATTAAGGTTAACCCAGCAGGAAAATCTCGTCACCCACCTAGTAGCTACCACAATGATGCCAGCCACAATGATGCCACGTATCAGACCATCTGAGAAAAATACCCACAATTCCCTCGTCGGCCAAGCAAGAGATTAGTGGGAGAAGGTCGCATCTTTGAGCCTCTTCATTAGAAGGGGCTCACATTCGCTAGTTAGCAGTGCTGGGTCTGTCATAACAATGCATTGTGAGAAAGGAGGTGGAGAGAGAGGTTGTAAACAGAGGTGATAACAAGGTCATTTCTAATGAGACTGAAAAACATCTCTAGATGAATGAAAGCTTGCCAGAATCTTAGCCTTCAGCAGGGGACGCTCTCCAGACAGACTCTTACGACAAGCGACTCTTGGCACGAGACGACGGAGTATCTGGACAGTTGCAGTAGACCTAACACCTCCGTCGTTTTCGTTCACTTGGAGGAAAAAAAATGAACGGCTCTCTTTGGTCCAGAAACTTGAAGACGCAGCGCTTTTTGACAAACTTCGTTACCGTGGTCAGCAGATTTGCTGTGGAGGGGCCAAGAACTGGTGGTGATCAGTTCTTTGATATGCCAAGGTCATTCACCTAAATCTGTCCTACAGCAGCTGAGGTGGGGAAGGATAGGGTGGTTACGTGAAGCTGTGATGCTTTTTGGGTTGATGGTTTAGGGATGAGGATGATCATGATCATGATGATGTGAGGGAGGGTGCGAGGCAGGCTACTTCGATGATAATGATGGGGAGAGATGGAGGCAACTTCGATGTTGGCTGTACGGGGTAGATGCTTCTCCTAGAGTGTTGACACTGTCGTGTCATCTCTGTGGACGAATGAAGATTTGCAGGTGACTGATCCCATCGCTCCTAATATTTTGCCTGTTTATTTTCTTGAGAGGAAGCTATGACGCCGTTGTTAAGTATTTTCCGTGCGTACGGGGAGAGAGAATTATGCTCCTGGGATCCTAGCTTCTGTCCATGTTTTATTGTCATGAATTACAATAATTTTCCAGTGGTAGTCGCATTTACTTGTTCCTAGTTTAGCTTGTTCCACGAATTTTGTTTTAAGATTTGCTTTCTGACGTCGTTCCTCACACATCTCTCTCCAGACATTTCCAGGCTTCTAGTTGTTATCTTGACCAAGAGGCCTATTCTGATGTCGAAAAACTGTTCAGTGTTGATGCCGTCATGGCCTCGTAGAAATTTATGTCATTATCCTGTCTACACTGACTCTTCTTTCTTCCATTGTATATGAGCTCAGGGCTTCCTTCCTCTCCTTGTAGCTCATTCCACTCAACTGTAGCACCAATGTTGTTGCTTTCCTTTTGACCCGTTCTGTCAATTTGACATGACTTCTCAAGAGAGGAGACCAGACTGATGCGGCAAGCTTTAGCTTAGGGGGAATGAATGTATGTGTGTATCATTTTCAACACCTGACAGTAAGATGCAGTTTGTTTCCCCTCACAATCCTTCTTACATCCGGCTCGTGTGACAAGGTCGGTGTGATATTAGCTCCCAAGAATCCCTCTCGCAGCACGATTCTTGTGCTGTATAGACCTCGGTATAATGCTCACCGTTTGGTCTTTGCAAACCCTTTCCCATCTTCATGACTTCATCTTTTTGGCTTACATTTCATTATCCTCTGATTCGTGCACTGCTGCAACTTGTCCAGGTCCTTCTGCAGCATTACGCAGAAGAATCATGGTGCTCTTCGCTGTTTTCATGATGTCATGATCATAGAACGTCTTCAGGTATGAGACGATCTCATCTGGTATACTCGTCACATAGGAAGAGTAGCCACTTTAACGCTGGGCCCTTGAAGCACCCTTGTCATCCCCTCTGTTTGAGAAGGATCCCCTAACATGTGTACTCAGTGTTATCAGCCCACCTCTGACTCCTGCCTGGGTGTTTAATTTCACATCGTCAGTCGTGTCTGGAATATAGTATCGGATTCCCTCTGCCAGTCTAAGCATATACGTCCAACCACCCACCCCGTTTTTTTCTAGGATATTGCTTACTCCTATATAAAAATCCAGTACATTCGTCATGCAAGATTTTACCCCTCAAAATCTATATCCTTCCATTTGGGAAATTGAGAAGAAAATCCCCGTCTGTTTACTGATTGCCTTCTCTAGTATTTTGGAAGTAATGTTCATTGGTGATTGTGACCTGTAATTGAAGGCTGCTTATGCGACCATTCTTCACAACTGATTCAACGCAGGCTCTCTGTTATTCCATTGGGCCATTACCTCCCCTTGGGAAGGACCTTAACAACCCTTGGCCTGGGTCTTCTTGCCGTCTCTGATTACAAATAGTTAGATGCCATCTAGACTGCTGGCTTCATTAGCCTCGTCACTTTCACTGGATTTACTTCAGGATTCTCTAAGGTATCTTCCCCTCCCGTAGTTAGTAGGAATGGTACCTCCGGGACTTGGAGAGTGATCGCCCTCTGAAATTTCATATTCACTTCCGCACATGTGTCCTCGCCTGAATCGGTAACTTTTTCCTCTGATCTCCTTAATCTAATAATTTGACCCTTAACCGCTAATTGGCCACTTACAAGTTTGAGACAGTTTTGGGTGTCCCTTGACTTACCAACTGTGCTTCTTTCATACCTCACTTGATTTTTTCATCTTATTCTTACGAAGTCGTTCGTATCTGGTTCTTGTGTATCCGTCCAGTGCAGCATGACTCTTGTGTCTCTCGCGTCTCTATCATATTGCGTTTCTGTGTTCCCTTACTTTACTACATCCTATTAAACCATTGTTTTCTCTCCGTTCCGTCTCGCTGTATCCTATACAGGTACGTGCATCTCTAGAATCTGGTTGTGGAATCCTTAGACTCTTGTGTGACTTTTTTCTGTGTGTCCAGGGTTATGGAACTTGCTTTCTTCGTGAGCTGAAGTTGTTTCCTCATCTTTGAACTCTACACTACTTTGGTACTGACGTCCTGTCTTTCAAAGGCTTCTCTAAGGTGCTGCAAGGTACATCACAAGCACTAGTCGATCCCTTTTTGGCAAAGTGATCGCCAAAGGTACAGTTTCAGATCTCAAGCCTGCAGCACATGAAAACTAAAGCCAGCCCAATGATCCAGTACATCCGCTTTGCTGACCCAAGTGACATCAGAACCTCGAACCTCCGCGTGTTCTCATCCCCTCTATTTCCTTATAACCGATCCCCTCTAATGAGAACTTCACCGATGTTCGTTATGGCTTCCCTTCGTCGCTCCCATTACCATCCATATGGTTTCTTTCCTCTTTATTTTCACTGAAATGATTGATTAGGTTCTTGAGATTGCTGAGCTTATTGGTTCCAGTTCAGATTGCGGCAGTCATTCCACAGTCGACCCAGCTGGTTGTCCTCCCCAGGGGTTGATCGTCGATGAATTAGGTACCTGGCTTTGAATATATATATATATATATATATATATATATATATATATATATATATATATATATATATATATATATATATATATATATATTCGTCTCATTATTATCCCTGGGGATAGGGGAGAAAGAATGCTTCCCACGTATTCCCTGCGTGTCGTAGAAGGCGACTAAAAGTGAAGGAAGCGGGGGGCTGGAAATCCTCCCCTCTCGGTTTTTTGTTTAATTCTCCAAAAGAAGGGACAGAGAAGGGGGCCAGGTGAGGATATTCCCTCAAAGGTTCTGTCCTCTGTTCTTAACGCAACCTCGCTTATGCGGGAGATGGCGAATAGTATGAAAGAAAGAGAAATATATATATATATATATATATATATATATATATATATATATATATATATATATATATATATATATATATATATATATATATACGCGACTAGAGGGGACGGGAGCGGGGGGCCAGAAATCCTCCCCTCCTTGTATTTTTTTTTAACTTTCTAAAATGGGAAACAGAAGAAGGAATCACGCGGGGAGTGCTCATCCTCCTCGAAGGCTCAGATTGGGGTGCCTAAATGTGTGTGGATGTAACCAAGATGTGAAAAAAGGAGAGATAGGTAGTATGTTTGAGGAAAGGAACCTGGATGTTTTGGCTCTGAGTGAAACGAAGCTCAAGGGTAAAGGGGAAGAGTGGTTTGGGAATGTCTTGGGAGTAAAGTCAGGGGTTAGTGAGAGGACAAGAGCAAGGGAAGGAGTAGCAGTACTCCTGAAACAGGAGTTGTGGAAGTATGTGATAGAATGTAAGAAAGTAAATTCTCGATTAATATGGGTAAAACTGAAAGTTGATGGAGAGAGATGGGTGATTATTGGTTCATATGCACCTGGGCATGAGAAGAAAGATCATGAGAGGCAAGTGTTTTGGGAGCAGCTGAATGAGTGTGTTAGTGGTTTTGATGCACGAGACCGGGTTATAGTGTTGGGTGATTTGAATGCAAAGGTGAGTAATGTGGCAGTTGAGGGAATAATTGGTATACATGGGGTGTTCAGTGTTGTAAATGGAAATGGTGAAGAGCTTGTAGATTTATGTGCTGAAAAAGGACTGATGATTGGGAATACCTGGTTTAAAAAGCGAGATATACATAAGTATACTTATGTAAGTAGGAGAGATGGCCAGAGAGCGTTATTGAATTACGTGTTGATTGACAGGCGCGCGAAAGAGAGACTTTTGGATGTTAATGTGCTGAGAGGTGCAACTAGAGGGATGTCTGATCATTATCTTGAGGAGGCTAAGGTGAAGATTTGTATGGGTTTTCAGAAAAGAAGAGTGAATGTTGGGGTGAAGAGGGTGGTGAGAGTAAGTGAGCTTGGGAAGGAGACTTGTGTGAGGAAGTACTAGGAGACACTGAGTACAGAATGGAAAAAGGTGAGAACAATGGAAGTAAGGGGAGTGGGGGAGGAATGGGATGTATTTAGGGAATCAGTGATGGATTGCGCAAAAGATGCTTGTGGCATGAGAAGAGTGGGAGGTGGGTTGATTAGAAAGGGTAGTGAGTGGTGGGATGAAGAAGTAAGAGTATCAGTGAAAGAGAAGAGAGAGGCATTTGGACGATTTTTGCAGGGAAAAAATGAAATTGAGTGGGAGACATATAAAAGAAAGAGACAGGAGGTCAAGAGAAAGGTGCAAGAGGTGAAAAAAAGGGCAAATGAGAGTTGGGGTGAGAGAGTATCATTAAATTTTAGGGAGAATAAAAAGATGTTCTGGAAGGAGGTAAATAAAGTGCGTAAGACAAGGGAGCAAATGGGAACTTCAGTGAAGGGCGCAAATGGGGAGGTGATAACAAGTAGTGGTGATGTGAGAAGGAGATGGAGTGAGTATTTTGAAGGTTTGTTGAATGTGTTTGATGATAGAGTGGCAGATATAGGGTGTTTTGGTCGAGGTGGTGTGCAAAGTGCGAGGGTTAGGTGGTTATGGTGTGGGAGGCAAGTTGTTAGAAGCAGTGAAAAGTTTTTATCGAGGATGTAAGGCATGTGTACGTGTAGGAAGAGAGGAAAGTGATTGGTTCTCAGTGAATGTAGGTTTGCGGCAGGGGTGTGTGATGTCTCCATGGTTGTTTAATTTGTTTATGGATGGGGTTGTTAGGGAGGTAAATGCAAGAGTTTTGGAAAGAGGGGCAAGTATGAAGTCTGTTGGGGATGAGAGAGCTTGGGAAGTGAGTCAGTTGTTGTTCGCTGATGATACAGCGCTGGTGGCTGATTCATGTGAGAAACTGCAGAAGCTGGTGACTGAGTTTGGTAAAGTGTGTGAAAGAAGAAAGTTAAGAGTAAATGTGAATAAGAGCAAGGTTATTAGGTACAGTAGGGTTGAGGGTCAATTCAATTGGGAGGTGAGTTTGAATGGAGAAAAACTGGAGGAAGTGAAGTGTTTTAGATATCTGGGAGTGGATCTGGCAGCGGATGGAACCATGGAAGCGGAAGTGGATCATAGGGTGGGGGAGGGGGCGAAAATTCTGGGAGCCTTGAAGAATGTGTGGAAGTCGAGAACATTATCTCGGAAAGCAAAAATGGGTATGTTTGAAGGAATAGTGGTTCCAACAATGTTGTATGGTTGCGAGGCGTGGACTATGGATAGAGTTGTGCGCAGGAGGATGGATGTGCTAGAAATGAGATGTTTGAGGACAATGTGTGGTGTGAGGTGGTTTGATCGAGTAAGTAACGTAAGGGTAAGAGAGATGTGTGGAAATAAAAAGAGCGTGGTTGAGAGAGCAGAAGAGGGTGTTTTGAAATGGTTTGGTCACATGGAGAGAATGACTGAGGAAAGATTGACCAAGAGGATATATGTGTCGGAGGTGGAGGGAACGAGGAGAAGAGGGAGACCAAATTGGAGGTGGAAAGATGGAGTGAAAAAGATTTTTGTGTGATCGGGGCCTGAACATGCAGGAGGGTGAAAGGAGGGCAAAGAATAGAGTGAATTGGAGCGATGTGGTATACCGGGGTTGACGTGCTGTCAGTGGATTGAATCAAGGCATGTGTATGGGGGTGGGTTGGGCCATTTCTTTCGTCTGTTTCCTTGCGCTACCTCGCAAACGCGGGAGACAGCGGCAAAATAAATAAATAAATAAATAAATATATATATATCCTTATATATATATATATATATATATATATATATATATATATATATATATATATATATATATCGTTCATGTGATGGCCTTGATTAGGGCATTCATTTACCTGTACCATCTAACCTAACATAAAGAAAATCATCATGAGGGATTTTGCGCCAGTAATGCCATCATAGAAATTTCGTCTCATTATTTTTCTTTGGATGTCCTGATCCAAAGGACCACAGGTTACGCGGTGTGTTTATGAGTGAGTACTTTTGAGGTCATGCATTTAACATTCACCTTTGGTTAACAGTCAGCAGGGTTTACCTATTTCGTCTTACGCCATTGGTTACTTCTGTATCAGAAAATCAAGGTAACAGCCTTGTGACCCAGTGCTGCTTACCTGCATGCGATAAATGGTCTGCATCATATACAGTGATCTGTATACACGGTGAAGCGCGAATGTTACGTTTGAACTCTGTTGCCAAACTAGGCTCGAAACCATCTTCCTTGTGGTATGTTTATGCAGTATTACGAAATTATGAGTGTCAAATTTACGAATTTAAGAGCGTCTAGTGAGAGGTGTAAAGTTCGTTCTAATTCACCTATCGCTTTTCTTCGTTTCCCTTAGGTGTTGGAATTGATATAGTGTGTTGTTATATGATCTTCGTTTCAGAATTAATCTGGTGTAATCCCAACTGCATGACTTGCGCAGTTACAAATATTTGGAGGAACGTTTTGGTCTTATTGCTGTAAGAAATTGATTTGGCACCAGTGAAAACCAGAGGCTTGTCACAGTGAAGAATGTGGCTGTAAACAGAATCCCTGATCTTCATCATAGTATACATTTACTTCTCTCAGCGTTCAGTTCCATCTCATGTACTAACCAATGACCATACGAATTATATGATTGGTTAAGAGCTTGATTAGAATACGTGGGAAGTATTCTTTCTCCCCTATCCTCAGGGATATATATATATATATATATATATATATATATATATATATATATATATATATATATATATATATATAGATAGATAGATAGATAGATATAGATATATAATCATCCCTGGGGATAGGGGAGAAAGAAGAATACTTCCCACGCATTCCCTGCGTGTTGTAGAAGGCGACTAAAAGGGAAGGGAGCGGGGGCTGGAAATCCTTCCCTCTCGTTTTTTTAATTTCCAGAGGAAGGAACAGAGAAGGGGGCCAAGTGAGGATATTCCCTCTAAGGTTGAGTCCTTTGTTCTTGACACTACCTCGCTAACGCGGGAAATAGCGAATATTTATAAAAAAAAATATATGCATATAGGTCACTTCGCAAGTAGCAAGTGGGAACCCTCGCACGGAAGTCAATAGTTACGACCGCAGTTCCGTGCTGAATCTGTAAGTTAAGAGTCTTAATGATCACACGTGATATCAGTCTTAACCTAGGTAGAACAGGGAACTCCTGTAAGTACGTACAGTGCTCCTGCAGTTCCTTTTACTTATGAATTCCCGTATTGGCGTATTGTAGCTGGAACCACATCGACGCAAGATGCACCGACATGCTGTGAGGCAGAAGTTTGGAGCCAGTTTTACTCGCACAATAGGTCGGTCAGCCTCCCAGTCATTTCATAGGATCGAAGATAAGATGGTAATGGCTGTAAACGTCGGTATTCGCTGGATGCGATCGGATTCAGTTGGATGGTATTGAGTAGCCACTGGAAGGACAGATTACAGACGACACTTAAAAGTAGCGACGCGTCATCTTGCGGCAGAGAAGCTTGGCATATGCTGGGTGAGCGATGCAGGTGGCGATGCCTTGTTCTCAGACGTTCGCTAGATACTGTAAAACAGTGGAGAGACTCCGGCGGAAAGGGACGCCAACGCTTGCGTGGTTGGAGGTGAACACTAGCGTGTATAGCAACCATAGAATGTACGTCACCTCAGAGTCGTGCCGCTTCCATATAGCAACCCGGGTTTAGGACCCTTGGTGCGGTAACCTGTAATAGGTTCAAATAACCATCATGGAAAGAGAATCCTTTTAAGCCCAGTGTGAAGTAAATTGATGTGATTAAAGTCGTTGCCTAACTTGACAGAAATACCCAAAGAAGTCCTTCCATACCTAAGACTACAATACAAATCAAAATTCCTAGTATGCATGTAAACCACATGTGATCTTAGTAGTACAAATTTGAAAAACTCCCACATGTACTTTACTTTTTATCAAATCTACGAATAAAAACAACTACTGTTTATAGGCAAAGCAAGTGTCGTCTGCTACGGCCACACACCATCTTAGTGTTGTGTAAGAGCGTCAGTAAATAAAACGTGCGTCGTTGGGTATCTAAAAAGTCTATCATAATTTGGTATGAGGTATGAGGTACGTATGGTCGCTCTGAACGTGACGTTTATCCCATAGCCGGATAAAATAATTACGTCACGGAAATAAGCTAATTACAGCGTGGTAAGTTCCGTTCATTCTTTTTTGTAAGGATCATACAGTATCGTAATGGACGCAAATATTTATACTAATTGATTTGATGGCTCAATCGCAAGGGCGCTGCAGAGGCTGGATATAGAGTAGGGAACTACCGGATGTGGGCCTACAAGTGTTCCTGCGGATCCTCGTACTTCATATTTCCTGCATCGGTGTAATGTACTTGGAACCACGTCGATCGAAGATGCATCGTCACGCTGTGAAGCAGAAGTCCGGGGTCTGTTAGTCACACAGTACAGTAGGTCGGGTAGCCTCCCAGTTGGGGTCGAAACTGTGACGGTAATGGCTGTAGACGCCCCCTGTGCATTGGATGCTTCCGGCTCCAGTTGGATGGTTTGAATGGCCATTGGAAGCACAGATTGCAGACGACACATATTACATGAGTTTACATGAGAAGACGGACAACAGGAGGCCTGATTAGCCAACGACTGGGTTGTCTGAGGGGGGGGAAAAAAGTTTAACTTAACAAGAAAATGTAATTCCGCTCAGAAGTTTTTTCAAGCTATCACTGACTTAAAGCTTCGCCGACGCTGGCACGCGATGCAGACAGATGGCGACGTCTTCTGCCCAGACGTTCGCTTTGTACAGCATGACAACGCAGAGGCAAAGAGGAACGCGGATTGCGGGTGAGACTTGAGGCAGTGAGTGACGTGCATCACCCGCAGATTTCAGAGCGTCTGTCCAAAGAACAGCACCACTTCCAGTCAACAACTCGGATTTTGAGCACTCTGTGCAGTATCCTGTGGACGGTGTGATACCTTTGGGGTGTAATGCCTGGGTTTGTCTGCTCCGTCAGACACTTGCAGCAGTGTGATGTAGATTGTATTTTCGTATTTAGCTTTTTTTTTATGAATTTCACGTTTATGGAGGCCATACTTAACTCTTTCATAATATGAATATTTCGGTACCCACAGCCCCCGGACTTTTGCATCACGGAAGCGTCGATGCATTTTTAATGGACGCAGTACCAGGTGCATCACGCCGGTACGGGATATTGTAAGTACAGGAAACTGCAGCAATACTATAGGCCCACTTGTGTGAGTTCCGTCTTTCGGGGACACAGCCTCTGAGTTTCATGTTCACTTAGTCAGATCTTTGCAACCTTCTCTCCTGGTGCACTCTGTTCACAGGTTCCAAGTAATAAGACAATTGGGTCTTCTAATTTTGATACGGCCACCACTGGGATTTCTATACCTTCAGTTCCCTCATCTGGCAACGTCATCTCACCCATGCTGTAAGCACCAAGCGCCGATGGTGCCACATCAACTAACGGTCCTACTCGGACCTTTGTGCAGGTCGACGCAAGCAAGCAAGCAAGCTCCCAGACGACGACGGAACTAGAGGACAGCTCCAGCCTACAGCGCAGCACACGACAGCAGCACTGCTTTTCCCAACAGCCACTGCTGCTGTACCACACGGCACCTGCTGCTGTATCAGCGACTCGCTAAAGGACTCCACCAGCTGCTACTGCCGCACCAGCTGTTGCAGCCCAGGCGACACCTTACTACTGTATTTCAATCACCGTTGCAGCTGTGAAACCACAGCTGAAGAGAGAGCAGTACATGCAGCTGCCCAACCACAGTTTACCGCAGCTTTCACACCAGTTATACACAGCTCACTTCCTGCAGCACAACAACGGAAGCTACATCACGCTGCCGCAGTGCCTGACGTAGCAGACTAGCCAAACTACTACTGCGAAGCTTGCTCTGCTGACCCAGCGTAGAACGTCAGCGAGTCTCCGCATCACCAGTAATTTCCCCCTTCATTCCAATCACGTAGGAGGGAGGACAGCAGAGGTGGTAAGTTCGCCAAGCCCCTTAAACACTGGGACTCTCTTAACACTGGACGTGGTTTTCATACAGCTCTCTCCTGGGCTGATCAGCAGTGATAGTGTCTGTCCCATGTGAAGAGCTACTTCCCTGTGATTCGCTACCCTGAAAGTAAGTGTGCTGCCTCCAACAGCTTACCTGGGACACAGGTAAAATAGTAAGTGTAGAGACGGGCAAGTGTGTGCCAACATTTAGCGGTGTCATTATTGTGAACAGTGAAATATCTGTACATATAAACTCTTCCAGTATCAGATCAACTTTTATACTTACTTATCATGAAACTTGAGGATTCATAAAAAAAATTGACGTATCTTGTCGCGCTGTAATTAGCATATTTCCGGTCCGAAAATTTATTCTCTTGGTACGGAGTGAATGTCACGTTTAGTGGCCATACAAGCCGCCTACCGTATTAGAGGGCGTTTGGCCCGAGCAGACGATACTCACCTTGGATATACACCGGAGATTCTTCCTAGATTTGAATGCTAGTAAAGTACATGTGGGAACTTTCCACTAATCTGTCTTGCCAGGATCACAAGTGGTCTACAGACATTATAGAAATTTAAAAGTGTATTACAGTCTTAGGTATGAAAGGAATTCGTAGCGTATTTGTATGTCAAGTTAGGAAATGTTTGATCCGACCAATTTCTTATGCACTGGGCTAATGGTATCTCGACATATCCCGGGTTAACGATGAGTTTTATGTCCAGGTTTTTCAACGTTTAGCGGCAGGACGTCAAGGGAAGATCACGGACGTGCTTTGAAGGACTTGTGGGAAAGCTATTAAGTCACATTATAGTTCGGGTGGCCATCCAGTCATTCCATGGGGTTGAAGATGAGACAGTTGAGACTGTAGACACCACTGTGCACTGGATGTGACCGGATTCAGCTAGGGGGTCTGATGCCTAGGCCACTGGAAGACACAGACTGCAGGCGATATGTAGCAGTAGCAGCGGCACGTCTCCTGGCTGACAGGGAAGCTTTGTAAATGTCAGTTAGTAATGTAGGTAGCGACGCCTTATTGTGAAACGTTGGCTGGATACAATAAGACGCCGTAGTGATTAGCCGCAGTTATTGACAAAGAGAAGCAACAACAGAGGCGCGGCAGGAGGCGCTGAATGGCGTGCAGCCACCGCAGGGTTCAAATCGCATGTCTACAGGGTCTTGCCGCTGCCAATCAACATCCCGGATTTCGAGACGTTGGATCGCTATCCTGTGATAGGTTCAGATAGCCATCCTAGATAAAGTATAATTTTAAGCCCAGTATGTACTAGATTGATCAAATTAATACACCATGACTTCCTTTCATACTTAACGTTATAATACACATGTGAATTCCTGGAATGTTTGTAGACCACTCATGATCTTGGCAATACAGATGAGTTAAAAACTCCCACATGTAGTTTACTTTTATTCGAATCTAGGAAGAAGCTCCGGTGTATAGCCAACGTAAGCGTCGTCTGCAACGGCCAAATGCTTGGTGTTATGTAAGAGCATCTGTAGGTGTACATGCGTATGTAAGAATCTAAAAGATATCATGATATGGTATGAGGTAATTACAGTGTGTTCCTCAAAACCTGACATTTACCCAAATCCAAAGAAACAATTACGGAACTGAAATAAGCTAGCAATTGACAAGTTCGTTGATATTTTGTATACATCATACAGTATCGTAAGACAACATTGTTTTTGCAAGTTGGTCTTGTACTGTAAGAGGTTATATATGCAGATATTTCCGTGTACACCATAACGTCAGTGTACTAAATGCTTGCATACACTAGACCGTTTCCACACGTGCCATTACTCTGTGTCTCTGGTAAGCTGTTGAACGCAGGACACCTGCAGGCACAGGTGCAAAGCGCAGGGAAGTGGTCATTCACAAAAGACAGACGTTCTCTTTGTTGGTCAGACCGGAGGAATGCTGTAGGAGGACCACGTCCTGTCTGAGGAGAGCTCTGGTGATTAAGGTACTGACCGAAGCTCCAACTTCTGCGTGGTCGGTACTGAGCAGACACGCTGACGATCTGTACTGGACCAGCACAGTCAGCGGCCCTGTAGTGTCTTGGCTGGTCTTCTACGTTGGGTACAGCGATCCCGTGACGTAGCTTGCGTTTTCAGGAAGTAAGCTGTGGTTGGGTAGTTTAACAGGTGCGGTATGTTGGGCAGGTGTAGGTACTGGTGTGCAGCTGTTTTTGGCACAGTGCAGCTTCAAGTGCTGCAGCATATGGCAAGCGTTAGTAAGCTGGTGCCTCAGAAGCAGTCGGTGGGCTCCTGTAACGGGTTTGTTGTACAGCAGTAGATGCTGTGGGTGTATCTGTCTACCATGGGAAAGCAACAGTGGCTGTGGTATGAGCAGGTGTTCTGGTCGTGTGAGAATACATTATAGGCTGGAGTTGTCTCGTAGTTCCGTAGCCGTCTGGCAGCTCGCTTGTGTCGACCTGCACAGGTCATAGGAGAACTGATATAGTTGGTGTGGCAGTATCAGTTCGTAGTGACTCCAGAATAAGGTCAAGTTGCCAGGTAAGATAAGTGAAAGCTTATAAACCCCCGTAGCGGCCTTATTAAAAGTTGGCTCAGTCATCGTGGAACATTACACCCATGAAAGAGATCATACCACATCACATCGTTGCAGGAATCTGAGTAAGTGGATATGATGGCTCAGTCACGAGGCATTTCTCCCTCCAGAGACTTGAACTAGAATAGGGAACTCCCTTAGGAGGAGTTGCAGTGTTGATGCAGTTCCCTGTACTTAATATTTCCCGCCTAGGCGTGAAGTATTTGGAACCACGTCGACTGAGGATACACCGACAAAATGTGATGAAGTCCCTGGGCTGTTTATCGCACAATAGGTCAGGCAGCCTCCCATTCACTCCCTGGATTGGAAGACGAGGCATTAAAGGCTGTAGAAGGCATTGTTCATTGGATGTGGCGTGCGTGCGTGCGTGCGTGTGGCTGAAGTAAAGATGGAAATAACTCTTTCTTGGCGTTGATTGGAGGTCTGGGGTTGAGAAATGAAAGTGTCCTGGAGGAATCGTTGGTGGGATGGAGGTTTGGGAGTGTAGGAATAAGTTAAGTAGGAAATGTGGATGTGGCAGGATTCAGAGGGATGGTCTAAATGGCCGCTGGAAGCACATGTTTCAGGCGGCAAGTAATAGAAGGGACTTGTCTTCCGGCATGCAGAGAAGCTTGACAAAGTGTGGTTAACGAACTAGTTTGAGACGCCTTGTTTTCAGACGTTCAATGTATGCAGTAAGCTTATCTGCAATCTTAGGCAGAGAGGGACGCCAGTGGTGGGTGGAATGGCTGGAGGTGATGAGTGGTGTGCAGCTACCGCAGAATGTAAAAGTTCCGTCCACAGAATCGTACCTGTTCCAAATCAACAACTCTGATTTCGATTCCTTGATGCGATGTCTTGTGACAGGTGGAGGTAACCATCCTAGGAAAAGTATCAAGCTAAGTATGTAGTAAATTCACCAGATCAAAATTCGTTCCATAACGTGACACAAAAATACGCTGGATATTCTTTTTATTCCAAAGACTATAATACTCATTCAAATTCCATGAATGCTTGTACACCACTCGTGATTCTAACAGTAAAATTTTGTGAAAAGATTCCACATTTGATTCACTGATACTAACATCTGGGAAGAAACTGGGTTATGTGGTTGAGGCAAGTGTCGTCTGTTAGGGCCAAACGCTATATTAGTGCTGCTCATGAGGGTGTGTATGTATACATGCGTCTGCTGGTATCTAAAGATCATCATAATATGGCAGGTGGTAAATATGGTCACTCTGAACATGACAATTATCCCATCACCGGAGGACAGAAAAAATATGTTTAGGATATAAGCTAATTATAGCGTGACAAGATTCGCTCATTTTTTTTATGCATCATGCAGTATCATAGAATACATGGATATGTATAAGCGAAACCAACCCACTTCACTAAATGTTTCCACGTGCCTTATTGTCTCCAAACTTACCATTTGCGTGTCACTGGTAAGCTGTTCATCGCAGCACACCTGCAGCAATGGTCGCGAATCGTGGCATCGTAGTGGCCCTGCGCAAAGGGGAGGCACTCCCATTGCTTGTCAGCCCAACGGAATGCCTCATGAGAACCACGTCCTGTCTGGAGAGAGCTCTGGTGGTTAAGGGACATAACGAACTTACCACCTCAGCTGTTTCTCCTTTCACGTGATAGTGAATGGCAAAACTGCTGGTACTGTACAGGTTCCCTGACACACTGCACTGGGTGAGCAGAGTAAGTGTCGCTGTAGTGGCCTGGCTGGTTGGCGTAACACCTAGCATGATATAAGGTTGGGCAGCTACAGGTATTGTTTTGCGACTGTTGTTGCACGACCGGCTTCTCGAAGTACAGTGGTCGGGCGTCGCTGGGCTGCAGCAGGGGGGTGATCTGTTGTAAGCCTGTGCAACTGCAGCAGTCGGTAGACTCCTTTTGCAGTACAGCAGTATATGTGCTGTGGGTGTATGTCTCCTGAGAAAGAGGAGTACAAGCTGTGGTAGGAGCATGGGTGCTTTAGTGTGAGGCTTTGTTGTCGGCTGTAGCTGTCTTGTAGTTCCTTCGTCGCCTGGAAGTTTGTTTTTGTCGAACTCCACAGATAAGAGTGGGACTAGAGTTGATGTGGTGACATGGTGCTCGGTGACTTCAGCGTGGGTGAGGTGATGTTGTCAGGTGAGGTAACTGAAGATGCTGGAACCCCCGTGGTAGCCGTATTTAGAATACGCCCAGCCGTCTTATAACTGAACCAATGTGCAGAGTGTACCTCAAGTGAGAGTTCCAGTGATCTGACTGCGTATGATAGATCAATCGCCGAGGCATTTGTCCCCAGAGAGACTGGAACAAGAATAGAGTGCTACCGTAGGTGCACCAACAGTATGCCACAGTTCCCTTTACTTAAGATTAACCGTGCCGGCATTATTTACCGGGAACCATGTAGTACGAAGGTGCACCGACGCGATGTGATGCAGAAGGCCGGGGGGCTGTTTGTTGCAGATGAGGTCGAAAAGCTCCCCAGTCATTCCTTAAGGTAGAAGATGAGGCGGCAATGGCTGTAGACGCCACAGTGCACCGGATACGACCGAATTCATTTGGAATGTGTGAATGGCTGCTGTAAGCAAAGATTGAAAGCGAGAACTCTCGCGTCGTCTGGCAGGCAGGGAAACTTGGCAAACGCTAGGTAGTGATATAGGTTGCGATTCCTTGTTGTCAAATGTTTGCTTGATTTAGTAAGACAGTGTATAAGTTCTACGCCATTGGCGGCGTGGCTGGAGGCAATGAGTAGTGTGCAGCCACCACAAAATTCAGATTGTCTATCCATAAAGACATGCAGCTTGCAGTCAACAAGCCAAGTTTCGAACCCTTGGCCTGGTATCCTATGATAGGTCGCGTGTGCAATAAATTCATCAGTTCAAGCTACCTCCTTTACGTGACGTATAGATATGCTACGATTTTCCGTTCATACCCAAGACTATGATAAACATCTAAATTTCTAGAATACGTGTAGATCACGCTTGATTTTGGATATACAAAGTAGTGAAAAACTTGCAGATGTAGTTTATTGTTATTGAAAAATAAGAAGAAACTCCGGTGTGTAGTCAGTGCGAGTGGCGTCAGCTACGACAAAACGAGCATCTGTATGTATACTTGAGTTTGTTGGTTTATATGAAAATCATATTATTATGGTAGGAGGTAAATATGGTCATTATATAAGTGACATTTACTCCATACCCAGAGAAAACATTTACCGAACGGAAGTAAGTTAATTATCACGTGTCAAGGTCCGTTCATTTTTTGCATACATCATACCTTATCATAATAGAGATAAATATTCATACAATTTGGTCTAGTACTGGAAGAATGCGTATGTACAGATATATCAGTGTTGACATTAGTGTCACTTCACTGTGTCTGCACGTCCTTGACTGTTTCCCCAATCAGCATTCCTTTGTGTCCATGGCAAGCTGTTAAACACAGCTCACTTACAGTAACGGTCGAGTATCCCAGTAAAGTACCTCTTCACAAAGGAGTGGCACTCCCATTGCTGGTCAGCCTAACGGAGTGTTATACGAGAACGACGCCCTGTCTGAAGGGAACTCGCTTGGTTAAGGGACATTCCGAACTTACCACCTCTGCTGTTTCTCCTTTCACGAGCGCATGACAAAACTGCTGGTGCTACGCAGATTCCCTGACACTGTATTGTGTGAGCGGAGGAAGTGGCGCTGGAGAGGCCCGGCTAGCCTCGTACGTCGGGCACAGCGGCCGTGTGGCATAGCCACGTTGTTGTGCTGCAGGAAGTGAGATGTGGTCAAATGGCATCTGAGATAGGATAGGGTTAGGCAGTTGCAGGCACTGTTTGTTGCTGTGGTTGCACAACTGCGATGTTGCTTGAAGTACAGTGGTCGGTCATCGCCGTGCTGCGGCAAGGGGGAGATCATCTGTAAGCTGGTGCGAATGCAGTGGTCAGTGTACCTCCTTAGCGATTCTGTGGTACTGCAATATACGCTGTGGATGTGCTTCTATGGAAAAGGAGCATTGGCTGCAGTAGGTGCACGGGGGCTGTAGTGTGAGGCTACGTTGTCAGCTGGAGCAGTCTTGTAGTTCCCTCGCCGTCAGAAATCTTGCTTGTGTCAAACTAAAGAGATAAGTGTAGGACGGGTGGTCGATTTAACATCATCGCTGGTTGGTGACTCATGGGTGAGGCGATGTTGTCAGGTGAGGTAACTGAACATGCAGATATCTTCGTAGTGGCATTGTTAAGAGTAATCTTAGCCGTCGTAGAACTTCACTCCTGGGAAGAGAGAGTACCACAAGCGACAGTTGCAGAGATCGTAGTGGTTAGCATAGCTTAATCTCCTAGGCATTTGTCCCTACAGAGACTGCAAGTAGAATAGGGTACTAACTCAGGTAGACCGACAGTGCTGTTGTAGTTATCTATACTTACAATTTCCCGCGTCGCCGTGATGTACTTGGAAACATTTTGAACAGAAGTGCATCGACTCGTTGGGAAGAAGAAGTTCGGGAGCTGTTAGTCACAGGATAGGATGACAAGTTTCCAAGTCATTCCTTAGAAGGTAGATGAGACAATTATGGATGTAGACACTACCATGTACTGGATGCGGCCGGATTCAGTTGGATGGTGTGAATGGCCACTGTGATTGCCATTTGCAGGCGACAAGCGATGAGTCGTCTGGCAGGCAGGGAAGCTTGGCCAACTATAGTTAGCGATTAAGATTGCGACACCTCGTTGTCATACGGTCGGTGGATAAATCAAGACAGCGTATATGTCCCTAGCAGTCTTAGGAGGAGAGAGAGGCCAATGACGGCGTAGCTGGAGGCTAGGAGTAGTGTGCAGGCACGACAAAAATAGAATTGCCTGCCCACAGAGTCGTGCGGCTTGCAATCAACAAATCGGTTTTCGAGCTCTTGACTGGTATCCTGTGATAGGCCGAGATAAACTTTCGGGGAAAAAAAGCAATCTAAGCTCAGGTGTAGTAAATTGCTCAGATCAAATTCATTTCAAAACATGACATAAATACGTATCAAATTACATACACATTTAAATTCCCAGAATGCCTCTAGTAACACTCGTGATCTTGGCAATACAGATTAATGAAAACCTCCCACATGTACTTTACTGTTACTGAAATCTAGAAAGAACCTCTGGTAAATAGCGAAGATGAGTGTAGTCTGCGAAGGCTAAACGCCGCTTTAGTGTTGCGATGTGCGCCTGTATGTCTACATACATTTTGAGGGAATCATGATACGGTAGGAAGCAAATACGGTGACTTTAAACGTTACAAGTACGCCATACCCAAAGATATAAATGTGCGGAACAGATTTAAGCTTATCACAGCGTGCCAAGGTCCGGTAATCATTTGTAACATCTAATATTATCACAAATGCATAGATATGTGTTCGAGTTGATCTCGTAGTGGAAGAGTCTGTAAGAAGAGATTCTTCAGTGTTCACAGTAATGTCGCCTCAATGTTTGCATGCATATGACTATCTCCACACTTGCCATTTTCCTGTGTCCCTGATAAGCTACCGAACGCAGCACACGGTAGCGAATCTAAGCCACATGGTCCATCAGGACAGACTCTCCCGTTGTTAATCAGCCCAGTGGAGTGCTGCATGAAAACCACGTCCTGGCTGAAGAGAGCTCTGGCGGATAATGAATTTACCTTACGTGCTATTTCTGCTGTGTCTTCTCCTACGTGACTGGGATGCATGGTAAAAGTGGAGGTGATGCGTAGGCTCGCTGACACTGGGACAACAGCGCAAGCTGTGCTCTTAAGGCTTGACTAATCTCCTACGTCAGGGACGGCAGTTCTTTGACATGGCTAGCGTCGCCTTGCTGCGGGAAGTGGGCTGCACTGACCGACGGTTGGGCAGCTGCAGCTTTAGTTGCACATCTGCGGTGTTGCTTGAAATACTGCGGTTGGGCGTCGCTGTGCTGCACCAGGGGGAGAGCTGTAGTAAGTTGGAGAAACAGCAGTAATAGGTGGACCTTTGTAGGGAATCTGTGGTGCAGCAGCAGATGCAGCGTGTATTTGTGTCGTGTGGAACAGCAGCATTGGTTGCAGGAGTGTTGGATGTCAAGATTACGTTATAGGCTGGAGCTGCCTTGTAGTTCCGTCGCCGTCTGGGAGCTTGCATCTCCCGACTGCGCACATCATACTAGGATTGGTGATGTTTGTAGCACCATCGGTGCTTGGTGACTCCAGTATGGTCGAGGTGACATTGCCAGGTGAGGTCACCGGTGATGCAGATATCCCCGTGGTGACCGCAGTAAGAGTAGGCTCAGGTGTAGTCGAACTTGACACCTGTAAAGCGAGCGCACCGGAGGAGACAGTTGCAGGGAACTGTGGGAACAGGTGTGATAACTCAATCGTCGAGGTATTTGTCCCTGCAGAGACGGAGGCTAGTTTAGGGAACTCTCGTTGGTGTTCGTAGGTGAGTGTACAGGGTTGCTGCAATTTCCTGTACCTACAATTACCGTATTGACGAGATGTACCAGGAACCGCTTCGAGCGGATTTGCACCGACGTGCTGTAAAGAAGTCTTGGAATGTTTGTCACATAATAGGTCAGCAGCCTTCCAGTCAATCGCTGGAGTCGAGTATGAGACAGTTGAAGTTTTAGAAGCCGCCGAGCATTGGATGTGGGCGTAATCAGTTGGATGGTCTGAATGGCCATTGAGAGCAGAGATTGCAGACGACATGTAACATGCGTCGTCTAGCAGGTAGGAAAGCTTTGCAAACGGTGGCAACGCCTGGTTGTCAGACGTTCACTGGATGCAGTAAGACGCAGTAGAGGTTCGCCATAGTATCTGCCACAGAGAGGCAGCATAGCGGCGTGGCTAGAGGCGCCGAATGGCGTGCAGCCAACGCAGAATTCAAACTGTCTGTCTACAAGGTCTTGCCACTTTCAATCAACATTCCGGATTTCGAATCCCTGGCGCCGTGTCCTGTGACAGGTCGAGATAACTTTCCTTGAAAAAAGTATCACTTTAAGGCCAGTGGTTATGAAATTGATCATATCAAACTTCCTTCCTAACGTGACATAAATACATCACGATTTTAGACCACTCCTGATCTTGGCAATTGAAATGAGTGAAAAACTCCCACACCCAGTTTTCTGTCATTCAAATCTGAGGAGGAACTCCGGTGTATAGCCAGTGTGAGTGGCGACTGTTACGACAAAACGCCTCCTTATTGTTACCTAAGAGCGCCTGTACGTAAACATGAGTCAGTTGGTATATAACAAAAAATCCTCATGCCATGTTAGAGGTAAGTATGGTGCGTCTAAAAGAGACATTTACCCCATACCCAGAGAAAATATTTATGGAACGGAAATAAGTTAATTACCACGTTTCAAGGTTCGTTCATTGTTTGCATACATCATACCTTATCGTAACAAGCATGAATATTTATACGCGTTATGTCTAATACTGAAAGAATTCATATGTACAGATATTTCGGTGTTCACAGTAATTTTTCTTCGCTGAGTGTTTGTACGTACTTGGCTGTCTCCTCACTTGACATTTTTCTGTCACTGGTAAGGTGTTGAATTCAGGACACTAACTGTCACGGTCGCGAATCACAGCGAACTAGCCCTTCACAAATGACAGACACTGCCATTGTTGGTCAGCCCAGCAGAGGGCTGTATGTAAAACCACGTCCTGTCTGAAGAGACCTCACGTGGTTAAGGCACTTGATGAACTTGCCACCTCCACTGTTTCTCCTTCCACGTAACACGGTGAATGGCAAAACTGCTGCTACCGCGCAGAGTACCTGTCACTCTGCTGTGGGTCAAAAGAGTGAGCGGCGCTGTAGTGGCTTGGCTGGTCTGGTACACTGGGGACAGCAGCTGTGTGACGTAGCTTGAGTTGCCATACTGCAAGAAGTGAGCTATGGTTAACTCTTGTTGCAGCTGTGGTAAACTGTGGTTGACAAGCTACAGGTACTACTCTGCGGCTGCACAACTGCGTTGCCGCTCTCAAGTACAGTGGTAGGGTGTCGCTGTATAGCGCCTGTGGTTGAATTGTGGTAAGTTGGTGCGGCAGCAGCAGTCACTGGACACCTGTAGCGAGTCTGTGGCATAGCAGTAAATGCCGCGGGTGTATGTCTCCCGTGGAACAGCAGCAATAGCTCTGGGAGGAGCAGGGGTGCTGTAGCGTGGGTCTACTTTATGGGCTGCAGCTTTCTTACGGTACCGACTCCATCTGGGAGCTTGCATATGACGACTAGCACTGGTCAGAGTAGGACTGGTAAGTGATGTTGCACAACATCGCTGGTTGATGGCTGTAACATGGGTGAGATGACGTTTTCATGTGAGGCAAATGAAGGTGCAGAATTCGCCGTAGTAGCCTTATTCAGAATAAGCTTAGCTGTCGTGGAACTTGACATCTGCAATGGAAATGCGCCACAAGATACTGTTGCAGGGATCTGACTGAGTAGGTTTAGTAACTCAATCTCGGAGGCATTTGTCCCCACATAGACTGGAGCTAGATTATGAAGCTCACGTAGGTGTGGGTACAGTGGTGTTACAGTTTCCTGTGATTTTAGTTTCCTGTATCGGAGTGTTGTACCTAGAACCACGTCGCCCGGAGAAGGCAGAGATGCACCAACGCGCCGTGAAGCAATTGTAAAGGAGCTTTTAGCCACAACAGTGATCCATCCAATCATTCCTTGGAGTCGAACATGAGACAGTAATGGATGTAGACGCCACTCTGCACTGGATGTGGCCGGATTCAGTCGCATTGTCTGAATAGCCTCTGGAAGCACAGACTGCAAGCAACACATACTATCACCTGGCAGGAAAGCTCGACAAACGCTGGTTAGCAATGTAGGTGTCGACACCTGACTGTCAGACGTTCCCTGGATACAGTAAGACTGTGTACATGTTATCCGTAGTCTCTGGTAGTCACTTTACCAAATGGCGTCCTAGCTTCGACTCTAACTTGTATATCAACGACTGCTATATTTCTTTCTTGTATCTCCCCTGATGATGTGATTATTACACGAAGGTGCACTAGGGATTTCATCGTGCTTCATTAACTAAATCTCCCCTTCCCCTTGTGAATTAGAGTTTGATAAATGACACCTTATTTCGACCACTGTTTTTAGAACTAGATATTAGGTGTAAGAATATTCGCTGCCTTTCCAGTGCCTACAGGAAAGTGTGTGTTCACAGTATGCTTGGCAGTCCATTGGCTTAGTTGGGTCATTAATTTTCTCATTAAGGGGTTAACTTAAACAATGGCTTATGGGACTCCATGGTAATCTTAATTGATCATCACCACAATCCACTAACGACTTTTCTCTTTTTTTTTATTCATGACCTCTCTCTCTCTCTCTCTCTCTCTCTCTCTATATATATATATATATATATATATATATATATATATATATATATATATATATATATATATATGTATATAAAGAGGTCATGAATAAAAAACCCAGAAAAGTCGTTAGTGGATTGTGGTGATAATCAATTTTCCAGTAACAGACATTCTCTCAATCTTTTTCTTTCTTATATATATATATATATATATATATATATATATATATATATATATATATATATATATATATATATATATATATATATCAGAGAGAAGAAGATTGAAAGAATGTCTGTTACTGGAAAAGTGAGGAGTTTTCAGACCAGAAATATCATTGAATTTTGTTTTGAGGTATTTTATCTCAGTTTACGCGGAAACTAATGATTTAAACAGTATTGATATTAGACATAGAAAGTATGGGAACCGTTCAGTGATAAACTTCTGAAATGCTTTTGTAGTCATTCATATCGGAATGAGGTTCCGGTGGCATATAACTGGTGAACATTTACTTTGATTTTACTAAGTGCTGCTCTGAAAGGAATTTTTACAGCCTCAGAATTGAATTTGTGACCAAGCGGTAACGACACTTTTCTGATCAATCAGTCTGATTGTTGTAGGCGTTTCCGGAGAAGCCTCTAAAGTCACGCACAGTGCAAGAACTTACCAGCCTTCGTCTTGAACACAGGCCAAGCTTTTGTTCTGATATTTCGTCCTAATGTTTACCAGCAACAAGTCGACAGGTCTGGAACTGTTGACACTAGCATTATCTTACTGCCTTTATTGCACGACTACCTTTGCAGAACTAAGTTGAATGCTTTTCCCTGTCTTGCATTATCTTTAAGGGACGACCTTTGTTCTTAGATAAAGTTACATACTTAACGAAGCTGATTGTATTTCCTAAAAGCATTATTTTGTCTCCAGATTATGTAATATACTCGTAATATTCTTCCGTATATTTCGACTATTCTTTAGACCTTCATTCTAGTTCCGTTTCAAGCGTGGCTCGCAAGTTATGTGGCTGAATGCATCTTCGACGAGGAAAAGGATCTGTAAACGCCTTACTCTTCAATAGTTTCCATGGCAACCCAGTTGGTTATTGGGCTGACAGTAATTTCCTCAGCCACCCAGCAAAAATAGTTTCCTCAGCCATCCAGTGGCGTCCACCACCAACAGCAGGTTTCCGGAGACATTCAACAGGGTCTTTGACTAACAGTTGTTACCTCGGCCATTAACGGAGACCTAAACTGACAATACTGTTCTTATTTTCTCAGTAGGATCCAAGACAAACTATATAGGTTCCTTAGTCTTCTAATAGGAACCTGAACCAGCAATAGATTCCTCAGCCACCTGGTAGGAACCTACGTTAACAACAGCTTCCTCAGCCATAAGATAAGGTCCGAGACTAAACCTAGTCTCCTCAGCCAGGCAGCTAACAACAGTTTCATTGGCCACCAAGTTGGTTCCAATGCTTAGGACCAACTTTCCGTTCCTCTCTCTCTCTCTCTCTCTCTCTCTCTCTCTCTCTCTCTCTCTCTCTCTCTCTCTCTCTCTCTCTCTCTCTCTATCTATCTATCTATCTATCTATCTGTCTGTCTATCTCCTGCCAGTGGTGTGTTTAACTCAGGTGACAGACAAACTAACAGTGCTCATATAAGGAGCGGGAGAGTGCTTTTATGGAATGATAATGTAATATGTCATGTCTGCAAATCCTTTCCTCCTTTCTTATCTAATCTTTAATGTTATATAGCATGCTTCCGATTTAATTGCTTCTTCCCACACTGACAAAGTAATATTATCTCAAGAATAAGCGATTATTTTTCGTGGGATTACAGGAAGAGTTCCATTACTTCCAGTAAGTTCTTGCAGTCTACGGTTATTTCTGTACCGTTACTGATGTCATCAGGGAACGATGATGACGGCTTTGGTGTGTAATTTCATGGGTGTCGTAATCACCTCATGAAAACAAAAGAAGAAATCAGCGAGATAAAGAAAGCCAGGGGAATAGGTCGAATTTCTCTGAAGTATGGAACTTGTATTTCGAAGACCTAAAGTTGATGTGGTGGAGAATTAAACTTAAAAGATACATTATTTTTTCCCCCCTCCAGAAAACTTGAAATTCACCGACATGGTTCCCGATGTGTGCTGTAACTCGCTGCCAAACTTGTCGAAAGATTCTTTTCATCTCAAATTCCCTCTGATATCTGTGTCCCACAAGGGTCACGGAAGTTTTGAGAAGCAGGATCGTGCCGATCTCGAACCGACCGTCTTGTCCCCGGGGGCAGTTCTGATCATTTGATTCAGTTCATTTCTTTTACTTTTTCCCCGCTCTCGAACATTTCTAAAGATGCAAATTCTATCGGTCTATAGATTTCTTTAGAAATTGCTTATTACTTCTTCCTGTGTTGAATGGAGGAGGGGGAGAGGGGGTTATGTTGGTGGGTTTTGAGCCTCCCGAAACACTACCTAAATCCAGACTTTTCCTCTAAAGAATCTTTAACGTCTGTAATAGCGACATTTTGAACGTCTTTATTAGTACAGAGTTGCGGGAGTTGGGCCCAGGGGCATACTGCGTGGAGATGCCTCGTCGAGGTTTGATTGGGTTAATGGTCTCCATCAGAGATAATATAACCATTAGGTAGATGTGGTGTGGAATGTGTGGTACTCCGGAGGATATTGTTCTGATTGTCTTCAAGACTTCGATCGTGTCATTGTAGGATCATCGATTGTGCTTCTGTTATGTGATTGGTAATATCGAAAGTGAAGGAATTACTTTTCATGAAACTGAAGTCTAGTAGAGGGACTAATTATTTTCATTTTGAGTGTCTCATTTATGCAATCGTTTCTTTTCCTTCGCATTTCCTTCTTCCGTTTCACTGATATCCATTTGTGTCATGGGCCACGTGAATGGCCTTAGGAATATATTTAATAACTGAAAAAGCTATTTGCATGGAATATGAGGAGAACAAGAGAACAAATACGGGCCATCATTGAGTGGGGCAGATATGGAAAAGAAAATAGGCAGGAAAAGGGTAAAGAGGAAATGGGATTAATGTTCGAATGGATGTGTTAGACAATAGGGTAGAGGACGAGAGGCGTTTGGGATATGGAGGTATGCGGAATAAGAGTGATGGCAAATAGTATGGTGAAAAGAGAAAGGGGTAGTGAAAGCCTAGTCGAATGTAATGTGTGACAAGGCGGTTGGAGTGGATGTGATTGCAGTTGAATATATCAAGAAATGGGATGACAGCGCTGTTGAATGGTTAACGAGGATTTTCGATGGAAGCGTGGCTAAAGACGAAATGACTAAGAGCTAGCGGAAGGTGAGGGGAGCTACAGTTTATGCCTCAGTTACAGAGGTTGAGTATACTTGGTAATTTGCATGGGAAAATAGTGCCAGAGGGTGGTGGCGTGCACAGAGAAATAGATTGAGGAGACTCTATATGGCCTTTAGAGTGGCCTAGGACTTTGGACCATGTCTTTTCTATAAGGAATTGGTGACATTTATTGATATAGAAAACCGTATAATAGGGTTGATAGATATGTCTTGTGTTAAGTGATACGAATGTGTGGGAAGAATGCTACTGATGAGTATTCATGGAGAGAGTAAGATAAGCAGGAAAGGAGAAAGATGAATATTTCCAGGTCAAGGAGGGTCTGCGTCAAGAATATGCGATGTCATCATGGCTGTTGATTTTTTTTTCATGAATAGGAGTGTGAACGCACCCTTGGCTGTTGCCAACCTAGGTGGTTCTGCTGGCGTGGTCGCTATCATTACTGTAAGTGCCACGTGGTGTGCTCCTCCGGTCCTTCTTGTGAAAACGAGTATTGGTTGGTGAGGGAGAGAGGTGCGGGCCACAGGACAGGTGGAGTGGTGGAGGAGGGTTGGCATGACACGACCCCGGTAGCAGACTTGAGTAGCAAAATCTAGAAGCAGATGCTCGAGTCCGGGAGTGTTTGTGAACGGACGAAGCTGAGTTAGTGTTAATATAAGTAAAGTTATGAGGTTTAGCAGATGGTGGAGAGAAGTTGGTTTGAGTGTGTTTGGAGATAACCTGGACAAACCTGAAATATTTTGGATTCCCAGGAGTGGAGATGACACCGGATGGAACTAAGGGAGCTGAATTGAATGATAGGTTGGATGAAGAGGCATTGGGGAGTGTGTGGATGGAGAGGCCACTTGTCTGTTAGGTTGTAGGTGAGAAGGTTTCATTATATAGCAGTCGCGACGGTGTTATGCAAGAGGGATTCGTGTTATCTAAGTAGAAAAGAATTATGGAAGTTGGAATCGTTGGAAATGAAATGTGTGTAGTCAGTAGGTGATGTAGGGTAGGGCTGATCCTGTGCGGAATTATCGTGTAACGGAACACCGGTGTGGTAGTAAGTTGAGTGTGATTTAAGAGAGCTGAATAAGGTGTGCTTATGTGGTTGGGATAAGAAATTAGTAGCAACTCACATAATCTGATGCTACAAAGAGAACAGTTGATATGAGGGTCAACAGGACAGAGGTGAACATCAATGCTGTATTCTGAGTTTATCTTGGATTTGATTATGCATGATGTTCAACCCCCTCCCCCTAATGGATGTTTTGGGGTATCTTGTAGTGTTTAGCTTCTCTCTCCATCTCTCTGTCCGTCTATCTGCAGTTAATTTTCTGAATATTAGCTATAAAAATACCGTATGATTGTATTAAGATTTTTGAAGATACGCAGGGAGGAAAATGAAGAATGCTACTGATTTCAGTATCAAAAGTCCAAAAAGTTTATTGAACTGATTTTGAAAAGTGTTTCGTTTTGCATAATGATTCAGGCTCACCAGCAAAGAAATGACGTTCATGACTCTGAAATCAAGCGATGAAAAGAGTAAGGTCTGAGCCACACTTGTAGATGATTTGGTTTCACAGGACGAATTTCAACTGGCTTTGGCACGTGTGTCGCCATCGGAGCATGGAAGGCCTTCGATGATTTTGAGGTCAAAAGTTCAGAGTTCAAGGAAATATTTACACAATTCCTCCATTTGACTTAGATGGATTTTGATAAGTCTTTATAAAGCCCTTATTCCATTCTAAAGTCCGGAGACCAGTGTCAGTGACGAATATGGAGATAATATCATTTCGACACCAATACTGAAGGCTTGCTGAATGGATTTCATCAAACATTCAGGTCAATGTGACAAAAATTCACAGTAATGTTTTTCATTTACATGAAATACGACAGGAGTAAGATCCTGTAAGAAAGGCTCCTAGCGTCTGTGCAAATTTTGTAACACCTGCCACACCATTATGAATTGCTTGGCTCGGTGTTTAGGCTGCTTGGGCCTCAGACCATCACAGCCATCCATCCTGTCCTGGGCAACGTCAAGATTCCAAAATCCAGTTGTTTACGAGACTTGCAGAGTTCACACATAAACATAACCGTGGACAGTATTTCGGTAGTTTTAGTTTGTTTCCGAAAAGAGATGCCCTTCCCCCGGTTTAGCACTGGCTCTTGCCTCCCGCATCTTCCCCCTTCTCCGGTGACATAACTCCCCTAGTGTACAGAGAAATCATTTCTTAATTCTCGACCAGAGACTACGAATGTAATATTTAGTTTATCCATAATCTCGTTCAAAAGTTTGACTCCGCTGTCTTGTCCTTCTGGTAAATATACGTTGTGATTGGATATTAAGAATTCAAAAAACGTTCTGAAGATAACAAGTTTAAGGCAAGTTGCCAGGACAGTTTCTAGAAGAATTTTGTGTGTCTTTTCTTACAGGAAAGATAAACAAACTGTCTTGTGTCTACATCACTCAGTTGTGCTCCGCAGGATCTGCAAAGAACGAACGAGTGTGCTGAATCTTCCCGAAGACACTCCGGTCACTATACAGTACGCATTCATATGGTAAAGACCCTAGTAACAACGCTTATTACATCTAGTTTCGTTGTGATTTCTATTGCACTTGCTAAATGCTTCAGTTGGATAAAAGAAGATTCCATTGAAAATGATAAATACAGGCGAGCCTCCGCGCATGGGATGAATGCTAACACATAAAAAGGGAAGTTGAGGTATAACAAGGAGAGAATGGATAGGAATAGGGAATCGTAGGAGTGTAGTAGTGTTGAGGAGGAGTATGTGTGGCAGGACATTGTTAGGTGGGCTGCAGGATGACTGCTCAAATGAAGGGGACCATCTGCGGCGAGAACGGAGGTCAGAAAGACATTCACAATCGTTTCGCCATGAATGTGTCTTTTACGTTTTAGATTATAGTGATATCGAGGACTCTTAGCATACTTATGAGGAGAAGGGAAGTGTGTGATACTGGTATGGAGAAAAAGAACCGATGAAACGAATGCAAAATTATATTTTACTTGTTTCATATTTCAGGCAACTCTTTACGATTAAAAGGATTTCTGTTTCATGAAATCAAAGATGTCCTCTTTTTCAAATCAGTCACATGGTATTAGAAACTATATGGCTCACCAGAGGTGAAAATAAGATGACCAAAGTGTAGTTGACTATATGTGTGTTAGATAAATTTGAAGAGCAGAAGTAAAAGAAAGAATTCAAACTTCAGGTTTGGATGGTATTGCAGTGGAATTTATTAAAAAAGGGGGTGACTGTATTGTTGACTGGTTGGTAAGGTTATTTAATGTATGTATGACTCATGGTGAGGTGCCTGAGGATTGGCGGAATGCGTGCATAGTGCCATTGTACAAAGGCAAAGGGGATAAGAGTGAGTGCTCAAATTACAGAGGTATAAGTTTGTTGAGTATTCCTGGTAAATTATATGGGAGGGTATTGATTGAGAGGGTGAAGGCATGTACAGAGCATCAGATTGGGGAAGAGCAGTGTGGTTTCAGAAGTGGTAGAGGATGTGTGGATCAGGTGTTTGCTTTGAAGAATGTATGTGAGAAATACTTAGAAAAGCAAATGGATTTGTATGTAGCATTTATGGATCTGGAGAAGGCATATGATAGAGTTGATAGAGATGCTCTGTGGAAGGTATTAAGAATATATGGTGAGGGAGGAAAGTTGTTAGAAGCAGTGAAAAGTTTTTATCGAGGATGTAAGGCATGTGTACGTGTAGGAAGAGAGGAAAGTGATTGGTTCTCAGTGAATGTAGGTTTGCGGCAGGGGTGTGTGATGTCTCCATGGTTGTTTAATTTGTTTATGGATGGGGTTGTTAGGGAGGTAAATGCAAGAGTTTTGGAAAGAGGGGCAAGTATGAAGTCTGTTGGGGATGAGAGAGCTTGGGAAGTGAGTCAGTTGTTGTTCGCTGATGATACAGCGCTGGTGGCTGATTCATGTGAGAAACTGCAGAAGCTGGTGACTGAGTTTGGAAAAGTGTGTGGAAGAAGAAAGTTAAGAGTAAATGTGAATAAGAGCAAGGTTATTAGGTACAGTAGGGTTGAGGGTCAAGTCAATTGGGAGGTGAGTTTGAATGGAGAAAAACTGGAGGAAGTGAAGTGTTTTAGATATCTGGGAGTGGATCTGGCAGCGGATGGAACCATGGAAGCGGAAGTGGATCATAGGGTGGGGGAGGGGGCGAAAATCCTGGGGGCCTTGAAGAATGTGTGGAAGTCGAGAACATTATCTCGGAAAGCAAAAATGGGTATGTTTGAAGGAATAGTGGTTCCAACAATGTTGTATGGTTGCGAGGCGTGGGCTATGGATAGAGTTGTGCGCAGGAGGATGGATGTGCTGGAAATGAGATGTTTGAGGACAATGTGTGGTGAGGTGGTTTGATCGAGTGAGTAACGTAAGGGTAAGAGAGATGTGTGGAAATAAAAAGAGCGTGGTTGAGAGAGCAGAAGAGGGTGTTTTGAAGTGGTTTGGGCACATGGAGAGGATGAGTGAGGAAAGATTGACCAAGAGGATATATGTGTCGGAGGTGGAGGGAACAAGGAGAAGAGGGAGACCAAATTGGAGGTGGAAAGATGGAGTGAAAAAGATTTTGTGTGATCGGGGCCTGAACATGCAGGAGGGTGAAAGGAGGGCAAGGAATAGAGTGAATTGGAGCGATGTGGTATACCGGGGTTGACGTGCTGTCAGTGGATTGAAGCAAGGCATGTGAAGCGTCTGGGGTAAACCATGGAAAGCTGTGTAGGTATGTATATTTGCGTGTGTGGACGTATGTATATACATGTGTATGGGGGTGGGTTGGGCCATTTCTTTCGTCTGTTTCCTTGCGCTACCTCGCAAACGCGGGAGACAGCGACAAAGTATAATAAAAAAAATATATATATATATATCACAGCCTAGCATTAATCTCCCGCCTGTCACGCAGGGGTCCTTGGTTCGATCCTGGCTGTTGGAGGTTTCTGTGATATATATATATATATATATATATATATATATATATATATATATATATATATATATATATATATATATATATGTACTAAGTTTGGTAAAGTGTGTGAAAGAAGAAAGCTAAGAGAAAATGTGAATAAGAGCAAGGATATTAGGTTCAGTAGGGTTGAGGAGCAAGTAGATTGGGAGGTAAGTTTGAATGGAGAAAAACTGGAGGAAGTGAAGTGTTTTAGATATCTGAGAGTGCATTTGGCAGCGGATGGAACTATGGAAGCGGAAGTGAGTCACAGGGTGGGGGAGGGTGCGTTGAAGAATGTGTGAAAGGCGAGAACGTTATCTCGGAAAGCAAAAATGGCTATGTTTGAAGGAATAGTGGTTCCAACAATGTTATATGGTTGCGAGGCGTGGGAGATAGATAGGGTTGTGCGGAGGAGGGTGAATTTGTAGGAAATGAGATGTTTGAGGACAGTGTGTGGTGTGAGGTGGTTTGATCGAGTAAGTAATGAAAGGATAAGAGAGATGTGTCGTAATAAAAAGAGTGTGGTTGAGAAAGCAGAAGAGGGTGTTTTGAAATGGTTTAGTCACATGGAGAGAATGAGTGAGGAAAGATTGACCAAGAGATACATGTGTCAGAGGTGGAGGGAACGAGAAGTGGGGGACCAAATTGGAGGTGGAAGGATGAGTGAAAAAGATTTTGAGCGATCGGGGCCTGAACATACAGGAGAGTGAAAAGCGTACAAGGAATAGAGTGAATTGGAACGATGTGGTATACCGGGGTCTACGTGCTGTCAGTGGATTGAACCAGGACAAGTGAAGTGCTGGGGTAAAGCATGGAAAGTTTTGTGGGGCCTGAATGTGGAGAGGGAGCTGTGGTTTCGGTGCATTACACATGACAGCTAGAGACAGTGTGAACGAATGTGACCTTTGTTGTCCTTTCCTAGCGCTACCTCGCGCGCACGCGGGGGAGGGGGGTGTCATTTCATTTGTGGCGGGGTGGCGGCGGGAATGGATGAAGGCAGCATGTATGACTATGTACATGTTATATATGTATATGTCTATGTATGTACATGTATGTATACTTTGAAATGTCTAGGTATGTATATGTGCGTGTGTGGGCGTTTCTGTATATACATGTAGATGTTGGTGGGTTGGGCCATTTTTCCAGAGGCTTCTGTAGATTACCGAATACTGCCAGTTTCTGGGAGCAGCAACCAAAGTAATATCTGTGGAAGTGGGGGAAAGGGATCCAACGCTGCGGCTAAGGGCAGGAGTGTTAAGATGTGATATCAGTCAAGGAAAGTTGATACGTCGGAGTAATTTGGAACCGACTTCGTTTAATGAGTATGTAGCGATAGAAACTCTCTAAAAGTAAGAGAAGTGTTGTAAACAGATCAGTCCTGTGTATCATCGGTGTAAGTCTTCAAATGAGAAAAATTTACGACAGCTGAATAGGACCCCCAGTCTTAGCTGTTTATGTGACAGTGGGTTTCCAAGATGGCAGAGATGTTAGTTGTGCAGTGTATGTTTATCGTGTTAAGTGATGATTTACAGATCCATCGTAGGGGATGGGAAAGGTGAGGATTTTTAGAAAGAAAGATGGGCGGAAATTGCGTTTTTTTAAGCATTATAGTTATGTCAGTTGCACGTACACCACCGAGAAGTCCTTTTTTTTTTTTTTTTTTTTTTTTGGAAGGTGTGGCGCAACAAGAACTAGAACGAGCAAGAGAGAGGATAGAACAGATTTGAAGGAAGTGAGGGAATGGAGTGTTAAGTCATTGGCATGTGAGTGTGTCTTGGTATCTGTTGAGGAAATTTCGGAAGAGCTCCCTGCAAAGTCACACGTGAGGAACATAACTTATGGTAGATTTCCGGTGTTCATCAATTTGTTGCGTGAGAGTTTCTTGCATTTCTGATCCTCCTAATCATTCTGCCGCCCTTGGTGTAAGTGCAGTCAGAGGTATATGACAAATTGATGCGAAATGATCTTAAGAGAATATATCATTAATGACTTCCGCTTTCCTTAGAATGGTCCTCTTCCTCTGACCACAAGAATAATGCAGTCCACTTAATGGCCCGCCACACACACACACTTTCCCTGAATAACCACCGTGCACTACAATTTCCAGTTTTTCTACATTCTCTGATTTCCATTCCTTGTCTTCCTCTGCATCTTCCCACGTGCAGATGCCTGCCCATTTAGTGTCCAAAACCTGGTATTTTCTCCCTGCTCAAGAAATTGACAAATGTAGCAAAGATATGATTACCAAATTGGATGTAATATTTATTTAGGTTAGAGGAGTGGTTGGGGAAGTTGGAAGAATTGAGGATAAGTTTTATGTTGACGAATAAGCAGATGTGTGGGATTTCGTTGTGTATCTAGGGGAGGTTGAAGATGACTGAGTATATGGTTTAGTATTGGACCAAAGCGTTTTATGTGGGAGCGTCATATCGTGGGAGTGTAGGATGAGAGGGCATTTGTGTTATACTGAATGTTGTGTGGTACAGTATGATTATCCTGTTAAGGCTGTGGTTGAATTCTTTTTAGTAGAGTTTCATGAGAATGTCTGTGTGTACTCTGGGAGATTGGATAATGTGATGGGATGGTAGTGCTCCTTCTATGGTGGCCAGGGTGGTGAAGGAGGTGGAGATATTCTTTATTGTTCGCCAGGGTTGGATGCTGTTAGATTTATGGTCCCTATTGTTCAGGAAGGAACACTAGTTTCTTGTTTGCTTTCGACATGTTTTGGTTAGTAATGGTGCTTAGTGCAATTTTTGTCATTTCTTTTTTCAGAAAATAGATTTCCTTCAAAATCTGTATGCAAATCTAGGGATGAAATATAGTTTGGTAGTTATTGTGACCTTCAAAAATGTCTTCATTTAACAGCTCAAGTAAAGTATTATCTGATCATGTGCATCGTATTTACTGGGTATCTATCGATAGTCGAGAGCACTATGATATATTTTCCATGATTATATCAAGTATAAAAGTGTTTGAATATATATCATGTTTCAATTTTGACACAAAAAGATTTTTGAGCTGTATTTTTTATTTTCTCAGAAAAATAGATTTTCTTTAAAACCTCATTATAAGGAGTATTTTTCATGAATACAAATCTTAGGTCGAAATATAGTTTGGTCGTCTTTTTGACTTTTAATTATGCTGTTAAGACAATTTTAAAGCATTTTCCGTTCATTTGTATCGTATATATTGGGTGTCTGTCGTTAATTGAAAGCATTTTGAAATATTTTCCATTATCAATTCAAGTATAGAAGAGATTGAATATAATGTTTCAGCTTTGAAACACGTTTTTTGACCTGAAAAATACCCTGAACTATCACCTGGATATTTTGATCTTTTTCTCGGAAAAATAGACTTCCCATAAAACGTCATAAAAGGATCATTTTTCATGCTGAATACAAATCTCGGGTGAACAAGTAATAAGGACATAAACATGAATTTTTTTTCTTTGAAATTGTTATAAACCGAATTAAAATGTTCAGTTTACTGTCGTCATATAGTCATACCTGTTAGAAATTATGAATGCGCAAGCGTTTGCAGTTTGAAAATCAGGTATCCTTCCAGTATTCAGTAACTTGTGATTAATATTTTTTTTTCCATAAACTTTTGCTCAAGATTCGATGGTCAACTTTATACATAAAGGCGAAAATTATTGATAGTCGACGTATATATGGTTTATAGTCAATGTGTATGTTTGTTTGCAATTAGGGGACAGTGTTTGTAAATAAATACCGGTTTGTTCTACACGAGGAAGAAGTCGTCACAGGCATTGATGTTGTCCAATTTATTACATGTCACTGTTTGTCTTTCACAATGATCTCTTTGATGTCTGCGTTCATGATTATTTTCACACAAAAACACATCAACTGAGTGACATCGTTCAAGTGTAAATATGGCTACTGAGAATTTTCTGTTTACGTTCCTGGAGACTACAGACATTTATGTGCATGGAAACCAGTAAGCAAATATTGTGATCTTGGTATGACAGATAGGAGCTAACCTGAGCTAAATACGTGTTCTTTTTAAGAGTAAGCTTGTGAAAAGAGAAGTTCGATGGTCAAACGGCCGGTTACGACCTGTTGTTATCTTTTCCGGCTAAGCAGCTGTACTATAAGCTCACACCTCAGTCGTACTCTGACCTTGCTTCTGGCAAGAGGCAGGAGACGTGAACTAAATGAGAGCTAGTGTGTGATACACAACGAGCATTCATACTGATTAGTGCTTTACAAGGCAACGAGGTGATGAGAATTCATTAATTTGTGGGAAAATGTTGGTCATATTTCTTAAGGGCTGAAAGTTATTTATAAATAGAACTTTTCATATGATACGACCAAGCCATGGAAAAAGTGACGGAGGAAGGCACTATATCAAACTTTGTTGTGACTCGCTTATGCACGTTAATCCCGTTCTCGTTCATACTTTCTTCTCTAAAATCTTCAAATGTGTATTAGAAAAAAAATAGTGAAAAATTTAATAGTTGCACTACAGTTAAGAGAAGCTTTCTTGCAAGAGTTTCGTGTCAAGTGTATATGGACAACTTGAAGTGCTGACAACAGTGGATAGAGAGTTCGGAAGGTTGACAACAGTGGACAGAGACAGTGGAAAGATTGAAAACAGTCGGAGAACTGTGAAGGTAAGTAGCAGTCGGGTGCCATAGTTTTGAAAGGTTTACTGCAGTGTAATGGGCATTTCGGAAATTTTTTGGATGAAATGAGTGGACAACTTGGAAGGGTTGGCATCAGTGATTTTAAAAACAGTACGTTAGGAGTGGGGTAATTGGTAATTTTGTTGTTGTTTTACCCAAGAAAATGGGCATGATTCACGATAAGAAAATGTGAAAAAGTATCAAAAGCATAAACATGAATTTTTATTTGATACTGTTATTAATTGAATCTAAATATTTAGTTTACAGTCGTCATAGTCATGGCCGTTATAGTTCTTATGAATGCGCATGCGCAAGCGCTTGCGCAGTTTCAAAATCATGTCTCCTTCCAATATTCATTATCAATTACTTGATATCGTTTTTCCATAAACTCCTGCGCAAGTTTCGATGTTAAACTTCATACTTAAAGAAGAAACTTATTTATAGTCGACGTATATATGGTTTAAAGTCAATGTGTATGTTTGTGTACAATTAGGGGACAGTGATTGTAAATACCAGCTTGTTCTATACGAGGAGGAAGTTTTCACAGGCATTGATGTTGTCCAATTTATTGCATGTCATCGTTTGTCTTTTCCAATGTTCACTTTAATGTTTACGTTCATGATCATTTTAACACAAAAGCATGTCAACTGAGTGACATCGTTCAGGTGTAAATATGCCTACTTAGAATCTTGTGTTTACGTTCGTAGAGACTCCAGACATTTGTATTCTTACGTGGAAATCAGTAAGCAAATAGTGTGATCTGGTAAGACAGATAGAAGCCAACCCAAGATAGATAAGTGTGCATTTGAAGAGTAAGCTTGTGAAAGAAGTCCGATTGTCAAGCGGCCGGTTATGACCTGTTGTTATCTTTTCCCGCTAAGCAGCTGTACAAGTTCAGACCTCAGTCGTACTCTGACCTTGCTTCTGGCAAGAGGCAGGAGACGTGAACTAAATGAGAGCTAGTGTGTGATACACTACGAGCATTCATACTGATTAACTTTAGTGTTTTACAAGTCAACGAAGTGATGAGAATTCATTAATTTGTGGGAAAATGTTGGTCATTTTTCTTAAGGGCTGAAGGTTATTCATAAAGAGAACTTTTCATATGATACGACCTTGCCATGGAAAAAGTGACGGAGGAAGGCACTATATGAAACTTTGTTGTGAATCACTTATGCACGTTAATTCCGTTCTCCTTCATACTTTCTTCTCTAAAGTCTTCAAATGTGTATTAGAAAAAAATAGAGAAAAATTAAACCGTTGCACTACAGTTTAGAGAAGCCTTATTGCAATAGTTTCGTGTCAAGTGTATATGGACAACTTGAAGTGCTGACAACAGTGGATAGAGAGTTCGGAAGGTTGACAACAGTGGACAGAGACAGTGGAAAGATTGAAAACAGTCGGAGAACTGTGAAGGTAAGTAGCAGTCGGGTGCCATAGTTTTTAAAGGTTTACTGCAGTGTAATGGGCATTTCGGAAATTTTTTGGATGAAATGAGTGGACAACTTGGAAGGGTTGGCATCAGTGATTTTAAAAACAGTACGTTAGGAAATGCGGTAATTGGTAATTTTGTTGTTGTTTTACCCAAGAAAATGGGCATGATTCACGATAAGAAAATGTGAAAAAGTATTAAAAGCTTTATCATGAATTTTTATTTGATATTTTTATTAATTGAATCTAAATATTTAGTTTACAGTCGTCATAGTCATGGCCGTTATAGTTCTTATGAATGCGCATGCGCAAGCGCTTGCGCAGTTTCAAAATCATGTCTCCCACTGTTCGTTATCAGTTACTTGATATCGTTTTTCCATAAACTCCTGCGCAAGTTTCGATGTTACACTTCATACTTAAATAAGAAAATTATGTATAGTCGACGTATATATGGTTTAAAGTCTATTTGTATGTTTGTGTACAATTAGGGGACAGTGTTTGTAAATACCGGTTTGTTCTATACAAGGAGGAAGTTTTCACAGGCATTGATGTTGTCCAATTTATTGCATGTCATCGTTTGTCTTTTCCGATGTTCACTTTCACGTTCATAATTATTTTCACGCAAAAGCATCTCAACTGAGTGACATCGTTCAGGTGTAAATATGCCTACTTAGAATCTTGTGTTTACGTTCGTAGAGACTCCAGACATTTGTTTTCTTACGTGTAAATCAGTAAGCAAATAGTGTGATCTGGTATGACAGATAGAAGCCAACCCAAGATAGATAAGTGTGCATTTGAAGAGTAAGCTTGTGAAAGAAGTTCGATTGTCAAACGGCCGGTTATGACCTGTTGTTATCTTTTCCCGCTAAGCAACTGTACAAGTTCAGACCTCAGTCGTACTCTGACCTTGCTTCTGGCAAGAGGCAGGAGACGTGAACTAAATGAGAGCTAGTGTGTGATACACTACGAGCATTCATACTGATTAACTTTAGTGTTTTACAAGGCAACAAAGTAATGAGAATTCATTAATTTGTGGGAAAATGTTGATCATTTTTCTTAAGGACTGAAGGTTATTTATAAAGAGAACTTTTAATATGATATGACCATGCCATGGAAAAAGCTTTGTTGTGACTCACTTATGCACCTTAATTGCGTTCTCGTTCATACTTCTCTAAAATCTTCAAATGTGTATTAGAAAAAAATTAATGAAAAATTAAACCGTTGTACTACAGTTTAGAGAAGCCTTATTGCAATAGTTTCGTGTCAAGTGTATATGGACAACTTGAAGTGCTGACAGCAGTGGATAGAGAGTTCGGAAGGTTGACAACAGTGGACAGAGACAGTGGAAAGATTGAAAACAGTCGGAGAACTGTGAAGGTAAGTAGCAGTCGGGTGCCATAGTTTTTAAAGGTTTACTGCAGTGTAAAGGGGATTTCGGAAAATTTTTTGGATGAAATGAGTGGACAACTTGGAAGGGTTGGCATCAGTGATTTTAAAAACAGTACGTTAGGAAGTGGGGTAATTGGTAATTTTGTTGTTATTTTATCCAAGAAAATGGGCATGATTCACGATAAGAAAATGTGAAAAAGTATCAAAAGCATAAACATGAATTTTTATTTGATACTGTTATTAATTGAATCTAAATATTTAGTTTACAGTCGTCATAGTCATGGCCGTTATAGTTCTTATGAATGCGCATGCGCAAGCGCTTGCGCAGTTTCAAAATCATGTCTCCTTCCAATATTCATTATCAATTACTTGATATCGTTTTTCCATAAACTCCTGCGCAAGTTTCGATGTTAAACTTCATACTTAAAGAAGAAACTTATTTATAGTCGACGTATATATGGTTTAAAGTCAATGTGTATGTTTGTGTACAATTAGGGGACAGTGATTGTAAATACCGGTTTGCTCTATACGAGGAGGAAGTTTTCACAGGCATTGATGTTGTCCAATTTATTGCATGTCATCGTTTGTCTTTTCCAATGTTCACTTTAATGTTTACGTTCATAATTATTTTCACGCAAAAGCATGTCAACTGAGTGACATCGCTCAGGTGTAAATATGCCTACTTAGAATCTTGTGTTTACGTTCGTAGAGACTCCAGGCATTTGTATTCTTACGTGGAAATCAGTAAGCAAATAGTGTGATCTGGTATGACAGATAGAAGCCAACCCAAGATAGATAAGTGTGCATTTGAAGAGTAAGCTTGTGAAAGAAGTCCGATTGTCAAGCGGCCGGTTATGACCTATTGTTATCTTTTCCCGCTAAGCAACTGTACAAGTTCAGACCTCAGTCGTACTCTGACCTTGCTTCTGGCAAGAGGCAGGAGATGTGAACTAAATGAGAGCTAGTGTGTGATATATTACGAGCATTCATACTGATTAACTTTAGTGTTTTACAAGTCAACGAAGTGATGAGAATTCATTAATTTGTGGGAAAATGTTGATCATTTTTCTTAAGGACTGAAGGTTATTAATAAAGAGAACTTTTGATATGATATGACCATGCCATGGAAAAAGCTTTGTTGGGACTCACTTATGCACTTTAATTGCGTTCTCGTTCATACTTCTCTAAAATCTTCAAATGTGTATTAGAAAAAAATTGATGAAAAATTAAACCGTTGCACTACAGTTTAGAAAAGCCTTATTGCAAGAGTTTCGTGTCAAGTGTATATGGACAATTTGAAGTGCTGACAGCAGTGGATAGAGAGTTCGGAAGGTTGACATCAGTGGACAGAGACAGTGGAAAGATTGAAAACAGTCGGAGAACTGTGAAGGTAAGTAGCAGTCGGGTGCCATAGTTTTGAAAGGTTTACTGCAGTGTAATGGGCATTTCGGAAATTTTTTGGATGAAATGAGTGGACAACTTGGAAGGGTTGGCATCAGTGATTTTAAAAACAGTACGTTAGGAAGTGGGGTAATTGGTAATTTTGTTGTTCTTTTACCCAAGAAAATGGGCATGATTCACGATAAGAAAATGTGAAAAAGTATCAAAAGCATTATCATGAATTTTTATTTGATACTGTTATTAATTGAATCTAAATATTTAGTTTACAGTCGTCATAGTCATGGCCGTTATAGTTCTTATGAATACGCATGCGCAAGCGCTTGCGCAGTTTCAAAATCATGTCTCCTTCCAATATTCATTATCAATTACTTGATATCGTTTTTCCATAAACTCCTGCGCAAGTTTCGATGTTAAACTTCATACTTAAAGAAGAAACTTATTTATAGTCGACGTATATATGGTTTAAAGTCAATGTGTATGTTTGTGTACAATTAGGGGACAGTGATTGTAAATACCGGTTTGTTCTATACGAGGAGGAAGTTTTCACAGGCATTGATGTTGTCCAATTTATTGCATGTCATCGTTTGTCTTTTCCAATGTTCACTTTAATGTTTACGTTCATAATTATTTTTCACGCAAAAGCATGTCAACTGAGTGACATCGTTCAGGTGTAAATATGCCTACTTAGAATCTTGTGTTTACGTTCGTAGAGACTCCAGACATTTGTTTTCTTACGTGGAAATCAGTAAGCAAATAGTGTGATCTGGTATGACAGATAGAAGCCAACCCAAGATAGATAAGTGTGCATTTGAAGAGTAAGCTTGTGAAAGAAGTTCGATTGTCAAACGGCCGGTTATGACCTGTTGTTATCTTTTCCCGCTAAGCAACTGTACAAGTTCAGACCTCAGTCGTACTCTGACCTTGCTTCTGGCAAGAGGCAGGAGACGTGAACTAAATGAGAGCTAGTGTGTGATACACTACGAGCATTCATACTGATTAACTTTAGTGTTTTACAAGTCAACGAAGTGATGAGAATTCATTAATTTGTGGGAAAATGTTGATCATTTTTCTTAAGGACTGAAGGTTATTAATAAAGAGAACTTTTGACATGATATGACCAAGCCATGGGAAAAGCTTTGTTGTGACTCACTTATGCACTTTAATTGCGTTCTCGTTCATACTTCTCTAAAATCTTCAAATGTGTATTAGAAAAAAATTAATGAAAAATTAAACCGTTGCACTACAGTTTAGAGAAGCCTTATTGCAATAGTTTCGTGTCAAGTGTATATGGACAACTTGAAGTGCTGACAGCAGTGGATAGAGAGTTCGGAAGGTTGACAACAGTGGACAGAGACAGTGGAAAGATTGAAAACAGTCGGAGAACTGTGAAGGTAAGTAGCAGTCGGGTGCCATAGTTGTGAAAGGTTTACTGCAGTGTAATGGGCATTTCGGAAATTTTTTGGATGAAATGAGTGGACAACTTGGAAGGGTTGGCATCAGTGATTTTAAAAACAGTACGTTAGGAAGTGGGGTAATTGGTAATTTTGTTGTTATTTTATCCAAGAAAATGGGCATGATTCACGATAAGAAAATGTGAAAAAGTATCAAAAGCATTATCATGAATTTTTATTTGATACTGTTATTAATTGAATCTAAATATTTAGTTTACAGTCGTCATAGTCATGGCCGTTATAGTTCTTATGAATGCGCATGCGCAAGCGCTTGCGCAGTTTCAAAATCATGTCTCCTTCCAATATTCATTATCAATTACTTGATATCGTTTTTCCATAAACTCCTGCGCAAGTTTCGATGTTAAACTTCATACTTAAAGAAGAAACTTATTTATAGTCGACGTATATATGGTTTAAAGTCAATGTGTATGTTTGTGTACAATTAGGGGACAGTGATTGTAAATACCGGTTTGTTCTATACGAGGAGGAAGTTTTCACAGGCATTGATGTTGTCCAATTTATTGCATGTCATCGTTTGTCTTTTCCAATGTTCACTTTAATGTTTACGTTCATGATCATTTTAACACAAAAGCATGTCAACTGAGTGACATCGTTCAGGTGTAAATATGCCTACTTAGAATCTTGTGTTTACGTTCGTAGAGACTCCAGGCATTTGTATTCTTACGTGGAAATCAGTAAGCAAATAGTGTGATCTGGTATGACAGATAGAAGCCAACCCAAGATAGATAAGTGTGCATTTGAAGAGTAAGCTTGTGAAAGAAGTCCGATTGTCAAGCGGCCGGTTATGACCTGTTGTTATCTTTTCCCGCTAAGCAACTGTACAAGTTCAGACCTCAGTCGTACTCTGACCTTGCTTCTGGCAAGAGGCAGGAGACATGAACTAAATGAGAGCTAGTGTGTGATATATTACGAGCATTCATACTGATTAACTTTAGTGTTTTACAAGTCAACGAAGTGATGAGAATTCATTAATTTGTGGGAAAATGTTGATCATTTTTCTTAAGGACTGAAGGTTATTAATAAAGAGAACTTTTGATATGATATGACCATGCCATGGAAAAAGCTTTGTTGGGACTCACTTATGCACTTTAATTGCGTTCTCGTTCATACCTCTCTAAAATCTTGAAATGTGTATTAGAAAAAAAAATAATGAAAAATTAAACCGTTGCACTACAGTTTAGAGAAGCCTTATTGCAATAGTTTCGTGTCAAGTGTATATGGACAACTTGAAGTGCTGACAACAGTGGATAGAGAGTTCGGAAGGTTGACAACAGTGGACAGAGACAGTGGAAAGATTGAAAACAGTCGGAGAACTGTGAAGGTAAGTAGCAGTCGGGTGCCATAGTTGTGAAAGGTTTACTGCAGTGTAATGGGCATTTCGGAAATTTTTTGGATGAAATGAGTGGACAACTTGGAAGGGTTGGCATCAGTGATTTTAAAAACAGTACGTTAGGAAGTGGGGTAATTGGTAATTTTGTTGTTATTTTATCCAAGAAAATGGGCATGATTCACGATAAGAAAATGTGAAAAAGTATCAAAAGCATTATCATGAATTTTTATTTGATACTGTTATTAATTGAATATCAATATTTAGTTTACAGTCGTCATAGTCATGGCCGTTATAGTTCTTATGAATGCGCATGCGCAAGCGCTTGCGCAGTTTCAAAATCATGTCTCCTTCCAATATTCATTATCAATTACTTAATATCGTTTTTCCATAAACTCCTGCGCAAGTTTCGATGTTAAACTTCATACTTAAAGAAGAAACTTATTTATAGTCGACGTATATATGGTTTAAAGTCAATGTGTATGTTTGTGTACAATTAGGGGACAGTGATTGTAAATACCGGTTTGCTCTATACGAGGAGAAAGTTTTCACAGGCATTGATGTTGTCCAATTTATTGCATGTCATCGTTTGTCTTTTCCAATGTTCACTTTAATGTTTACGTTCATGATCATTTTAACACAAAAGCACGTCAACTGAGTGACATTGTTCAGTTGTAAATATGCCTACTTAGAATCTTGTGTTTACGTTCGTAGAGACTCCAGGCATTTGTATTCTTACGTGGAAATCAGTAAGCAAATAGTGTGATCTGGTATGACAGATAGAAGCCAACCCAAGATAGATAAGTGTGCATTTAAAGTGTAAACTTGTGAAAGAAGTTCGATTGTCAAACGGCCGGTTATGACCTGTTGTTATCTTTTCCCGCTAAGCAACTGTACAAGTTCAGACCTCAGTCGTACTCTGACCTTGCTTCTGGCAAGAGGCAGGAGACGTGAACTAAACGAGAGCTTGTGTGTGATATATTACGGGCATTCATACTGATTAACTTTAGTGCTTTAAAAGGCATCGAAGTGATGAGAATTCATTGATTTGTGGGAAAATGTTGGTCATTTTTCTTAAGGACTGAAATTTATTTATAAAGAGAACTTTTAATATGATATGACCAAGCCATGGAAAAAGCTTTGTTGTGACTCACTTATGCACCTTAATTGCGTTCTCCTTCATACTTTCTTCTCTAAAATCTTCAAATGTGTATTAGAAAAAAAAATAGTGAAAAATTTTAATAGTTCCACTACAGTTAAGAGAAGCTTTCTCTCAGTAGTTTCGTGTCAAGTGTATATGGACAACTTGAAGTGCTGACAACAGTGGATAGAGAGTTCGGGAGGTTGACTACAGTGGACAGAGACAGTGGAAAGATTGAAAACAGTCGGAGAACTGTGAAGGTAAGTAGCAGTGGGATGGCATAGTTTTGAAAGGTTTACTGCAGTGTAATGGGCATTTCGGAAAATTTTTTGGATGAAATGAGTGGACAACTTGGAAGGGTTGGCATCAGTGATTTTAAAAACAGTACGTTAGGGAGTGGGATAATTGGTAATTTTGTTGTTGTTTTACCCAAGAAAATGGGCATGATTCACGATAAGAAAATGTGAAAAAGTATCAAAAGCATAAACATGAATTTTTATTTGATACTGTTATTAATTGAATCTAAATATTTAGTTTACAGTCGTCATAGTCATGGCCGTTATAGTTCTTATGAATACGCATGCGCAAGCGCTTGCGCAGTTTCAAAATCATGTCTCCTTCCAATATTCATTATCAATTACTTGATATCGTTTTTCCATAAACTCCTGCGCAAGTTTCGATGTTAAACTTCATACTTAAAGAAGAAACTTATTTATAGTCGACGTATATATGGTTTAAAGTCAATGTGTATGTTTGTGTACAATTAGGGGACAGTGATTGTAAATACCGGTTTGCTCTATACGAGGAGAAAGTTTTCACAGGCATTGATGTTGTCCAATTTATTGCATGTCATCGTTTGTCTTTTCCAATGTTCACTTTAATGTTTACGTTCATGATCATTTTAACACAAAAGCATGTCAACTGAGTGACATCGTTCAGGTGTAAATATGCCTACTTAGAATCTTGTGTTTACGTTCGTAGAGACTCCAGGCATTTGTATTCTTACGTGGAAATCAGTAAGCAAATAGTGTGATCTGGTATGACAGATAGAAGCCAACCCAAGATAGATAAGTGTGCATTTGAAGAGTAAGCTTGTGAAAGAAGTCCGATTGTCAAACGGCCGGTTATGACCTGTTGTTATCTTTTCCCGCTAAGCAACTGTACAAGTTCAGACCTCAGTCGTACTCTGACCTTGCTTCTGGCAAGAGGCAGGAGATGTGAACTAAATGAGAGCTAGTGTGTGATATATTACGAGCATTCATACTGATTAACTTTAGTGTTTTACAAGTCAACGAAGTGATGAGAATTCATTAATTTGTGGGAAAATGTTGATCATTTTTCTTAAGGACTGAAGGTTATTAATAAAGAGAACTTTTGATATGATATGACCATGCCATGGAAAAAGCTTTGTTGTGACTCACTTATGCACTTTAATTGCGTTATCGTTCATACTTCTCTAAAATCTTCAAATGTGTATTAGAAAAAAATTAATGAAAAATTAAACCGTTGCACTACAGTTTAGAGAAGCCTTATTGCAATAGTTTCGTGTCAAGTGTATATGGACAACTTGAAGTGCTGACAGCAGTGGATAGAGAGTTCGGAAGGTTGACAACAGTGGACAGAGACAGTGGAAAGATTGAAAACAGTCGGAGAACTGTGAAGGTAAGTAGCAGTCGGGTGCCATAGTTGTGAAAGGTTTACTGCAGTGTAATGGGCATTTCGGAAATTTTTTGGATGAAATGAGTGGACAACTTGGAAGGGTTGGCATCAGTGATTTTAAAAACAGTACGTTAGGAAGTGGGGTAATTGGTAATTTTGTTGTTGTTTTACCCAAGAAAATGGGCATGATTCACGATAAGAAAATGTGAAAAAGTATCAAAAGCATAAACATGAATTTTTATTTGATACTGTTATTAATTGAATCTAAATATTTAGTTTACAGTCGTCATAGTCATGGCCGTTATAGTTCTTATGAATACGCATGCGCAAGCGCTTGCGCAGTTTCAAAATCATGTCTCCTTCCAATATTCATTATCAATTACTTGATATCGTTTTTCCATAAACTCCTGCGCAAGTTTCGATGTTAAACTTCATACTTAAAGAAGAAACTTATTTATAGTCGACGTATATATGGTTTAAAGTCAATGTGTATGTTTGTGTACAATTAGGGGACAGTGATTGTAAATACCGGTTTGCTCTATACGAGGAGGAAGTTTTCACAGGCATTGATGTTGTCCAATTTATTGCATGTCATCGTTTGTCTTTTCCAATGTTCACTTTAATGTTTACGTTCATGATCATTTTAACACAAAAGCATGTCAACTGAGTGACATCGTTCAGTTGTAAATATGCCTACTTAGAATCTTGTGTTTACGTTCGTAGAGACTCCAGGCATTTGTATTCTTACGTGGAAATCAGTAAGCAAATAGTGTGATCTGGTATGACAGATAGAAGCCAACCCAAGATAGATAAGTGTGCATTTGAAGAGTAAGCTTGTGAAAGAAGTCCGATTGTCAAACGGCCGGTTATGACCTGTTGTTATCTTTTCCCGCTAAGCAACTGTACAAGTTCAGACCTCAGTCGTACTCTGACCTTGCTTCTGGCAAGAGGCAGGAGACGTGAACTAAATGAGAGCTAGTGTGTGATATATTACGAGCATTCATACTGATTAACTTTAGTGTTTTACAAGTCAACGAAGTGATGAGAATTCATTAATTTGTGGGAAAATGTTGATCATTTTTCTTAAGGACTGAAGGTTATTAATAAAGAGAACTTTTAATATATGACCATGCCATGGAAAAAGCTTTGTTGTGACTCACTTATGCACTTTAATTGCGTTCTCGTTCATACTTCTCTAAAATCTTGAAATGTGTATTAGAAAAAAAATTAATGAAAAATTAAACCGTTGCACTACAGTTTAGAGAAGCCTTATTGCAATAGTTTCGTGTCAAGTGTATATGGACAACTTGAAGTGCTGACAACAGTGGATAGAGAGTTCGGAAGGTTGACAACAGTGGACAGAGACAGTGGAAAGATTGAAAACAGTCGGAGAACTGTGAAGGTAAGTAGCAGTCGGGTGCCATAGTTGTGAAAGGTTTACTGCAGTGTAATGGGCATTTCGGAAATTTTTTGGATGAAATGAGTGGACAACTTGGAAGGGTTGGCATCAGTGATTTTAAAAACAGTACGTTAGGAAGTGGGGTAATTGGTAATTTTGTTGTTATTTTATCCAAGAAAATGGGCATGATTCACGATAAGAAAATGTGAAAAAGTATCAAAAGCATAAACATGAATTTTTATTTGATACTGTTATTAATTGAATCTAAATATTTAGTTTACAGTCGTCATAGTCATGGCCGTTATAGTTCTTATGAATACGCATGCGCAAGCGCTTGCGCAGTTTCAAAATCATGTCTCCTTCCAATATTCATTATCAATTACTTGATATCGTTTTTCCATAAACTCCTGCGCAAGTTTCGATGTTAAACTTCATACTTAAAGAAGAAACTTATTTATAGTCGACGTATATATGGTTTAAAGTCAATGTGTATGTTTGTGTACAATTAGGGGACAGTGATTGTAAATACCGGTTTGCTCTATACGAGGAGGAAGTTTTCACAGGCATTGATGTTGTCCAATGTATTGCATGTCATCGTTTGTCTTTTCCAATGTTCACTTTAATGTTTACGTTCATGATCATTTTAACACAAAAGCATGTCAACTGAGTGACATCGTTCAGTTGTAAATATGCCTACTTAGAATCTTGTGTTTACGTTCGTAGAGACTCCAGGCATTTGTATTCTTACGTGGAAATCAGTAAGCAAATAGTGTGATCTGGTATGACAGATAGAAGCCAACCCAAGATAGATAAGTGTGCATTTGAAGAGTAAGCTTGTGAAAGAAGTCCGATTGTCAAGCGGCCGGTTATGACCTGTTGTTATCTTTTCCCGCTAAGCAACTGTACAAGTTCAGACCTCAGTCGTACTCTGACCTTGCTTCTGGCAAGAGGCAGGAGACATGAACTAAATGAGAGCTAGTGTGTGATATATTACGAGCATTCATACTGATTAACTTTAGTGTTTTACAAGTCAACGAAGTGATGAGAATTCATTAATTTGTGGGAAAATGTTGATCATTTTTCTTAAGGACTGAAGCTTATTAATAAAGAGAACTTTTGATATGATATGACCATGCCATGGAAAAAGCTTTGTTGGGACTCACTTATGCACTTTAATTGCGTTCTCGTTCATACTTCTCTAAAATCTTCAAATGTGTATTAGAAAAAAAAATAGTGAAAAATTAAACCGTTGCACTACAGTTTAGAGAAGCCTTATTGCAAGTAGTTTCGTGTCAAGTGTATATGGACAACTTGAAGTGCTGACAACAGTGGATAGAGAGTTCGGAGGTTGACAACAGTGGACAGAGACAGTGGAAAGATTGAAAACAGTCGGAGAACTGTGAAGGTAAGTAGCAGTCGGGTGCCATAGTTGTGAAAGGTTTACTGCAGTGTAATGGGCATTTCGGAAATTTTTTGGATGAAATGAGTGGACAACTTGGAAGGGTTGGCATCAGTGATTTTAAAAACAGTACGTTAGGGAGTGGGATAATTGGTAATTTTGTTGTTGTTTTACCCAAGAAAATGGGCATGATTCACGATAAGAAAATGTGAAAAAGTATCAAAAGCATAAACATGAATTTTTATTTGATACTGTTATTAATTGAATCTAAATATTTAGTTTACAGTCGTCATAGTCATGGCCGTTATAGTTCTTATGAATGCGCATGCGCAAGCGCTTGCGCAGTTTCAAAATCATGTCTCCCTCCAATATTCATTATCAATTACTTGATATCGTTTTTCCATAAACTCCTGCGCAAGTTTCGATGTTAAACTTCATACTTAAAGAAGAAACTTATTTATAGTCGACTTATATATGGTTTAAAGTCAATGTGTATGTTTGTGTACAATTAGGGGACAGTGATTGTAAATACCGGTTTGTTCTATACGAGGAGGAAGTTTTCACAGGCATTGATGTTGTCCAATTTATTGCATGTCATCGTTTGTCTTTTCCAATGTTCACTTTAATGTTTACGTTCATGATCATTTTAACACAAAAGCATGTGAACTGAGTGACATCGTTCAGGTGTAAATATGCCTACTTAGAATCTTGTGTTTACGTTCGTAGAGACTCCAGGCATTTGTATTCTTACGTGGAAATCAGTAAGCAAATAGTGTGATCTGGTATGACAGATAGAATCCAACCCAAGATAGATAAGTGTGCATTTGAAGAGTAAGCTTGTGAAAGAAGTCCGATTGTGAAACGGCCGGTTATGACCTGTTGTTATCTTTTCCCGCTAAGCAACTGTACAAGTTCAGACCTCAGTCGTACTCTGACCTTGCTTCTGGCAAGAGGCAGGAGATGTGAACTAAATGAGAGCTAGTGTGTGATATATTACGAGCATTCATACTGATTAACTTTAGTGTTTTACAAGTCAACGAAGTGATGAGAATTCATTAATTTGTGGGAAAATGTTGATCATTTTTCTTAAGGACTGAAGGTTATTAATAAAGAGAACTTTTGATATGATATGACCATGCCATGGGAAAAGCTTTGTTGTGACTCACTTATGCACTTTAATTGCGTTCTCGTTCATACTTCTCTAAAATCTTCAAATGTGTATTAGAAAAAAATTAATGAAAAATTAAACCGTTGTACTACAGTTTAGAGAAGCCTTATTGCAATAGTTTCGTGTCAAGTGTATATGGACAACTTGAAGTGCTGACAGCAGTGGATAGAGAGTTCGGAAAGGTTGACAACAGTGGACAGAGACAGTGGAAAGATTGAAAACAGTCGGAGAACTGTGAAGGTAAGTAGCAGTCGGGTGCCATAGTTTTGAAAGGTTTACTGCAGTGTAATGGGCATTTCGGAAATTTTTTGGATGAAATGAGTGGACAACTTGGAAGGGTTGGCATCAGTGATTTTAAAAACAGTACGTTGGGGAGTGGGGTAATTGGTAATTTTGTTGTTGTTTTACCCAAGAAAATGGGCATGATTCGCGATAAGAAAATGTGAAAAAGTATCAAAAGCATAAACATGAATTTTTATTTGATACTGTTATTAATTGAATCTAAATATTTAGTTTACAGTCGTCATAGTCATGGCCGTTATAGTTCTTATGAATGCGCATGCGCAAGCGCTTGCGCAGTTTCAAAATCATGTCTCCTTCCAATATTCATTATCAATTACTTGATATCGTTTTTCCATAAACTCCTGCGCAAGTTTCGATGTTAAACTTCATACTTAAAGAAGAAACTTATTTATAGTCGACGTATATATGGTTTAAAGTCAATGTGTATGTTTGTGTACAATTAGGGGACAGTGATTGTAAATACCGGTTTGCTCTATACGAGGAGAAAGTTTTCACAGGCATTGATGTTGTCCAATTTATTGCATGTCATCGTTTGTCTTTTCCAATGTTCACTTTAATGTTTACGTTCATGATCATTTTAACACAAAAGCATGTCAACTGAGTGACATCGTTCAGGTGTAAATATGCCTACTTAGAATCTTGTGTTTACGTTCGTAGAGACTCCAGGCATTTGTATTCTTACGTGGAAATCAGTAAGCAAATAGTGTGATCTGGTATGACAGATAGAATCCAACCCAAGATAGATAAGTGTGCATTTGAAGAGTAAGCTTGTGAAAGAAGTCCGATTGTGAAACGGCCGGTTATGACCTGTTGTTATCTTTTCCCGCTAAGCAACTGTACAAGTTCAGACCTCAGTCGTACTCTGACCTTGCTTCTGGCAAGAGGCAGGAGACGTGAACTAAATGAGAGCTAGTGTGTGATACACTACGAGCATTCATACTGATTAACTTTAGTGTTTTACAAGTCAACGAAGTGATGAGAATTCATTAATTTGTGGGAAAATGTTGATCATTTTTCTTAGGGACTGAAGGTTATTTATAAAGAGAACTTTTGATATGATATGACCATGCCATGGAAAAAGCTTTGTTGTGACTCACTTATGCACTTTAATTGCGTTCTCGTTCATACTTTTCTAAAATCTTCAAATGTGTATTAGAAAAAATTAATGAAAAGTTAAACCGTTGCACTACAGTTTAGAGAAGCCTTATTGCAATAGTTTCGTGGCAAGTGTATATGGACAACTTGAAGTGCTGACAACAGTGGATAGAGAGTTCGGAAGGTTGACAACAGTGGACAGAGAAAGTGGAAAGATTGAAAACAGTCGGAGAACTGTGAAGGTAAGTAGCAGTCGGGTGCCATAGTTGTGAAAGGTTTACTGCAGTGTAATGGGGATTTCGGAAATTTTTTGGATGAAATGAGTGGACAACTTGGAAGGGTTGGCATCAGTGATTTTAAAAACAGTACGTTAGGAAGTGGGATAATTGGTAATTTTGTTGTTGTTTTACCCAAGAAAATGGGCATGATTCACGATAAGAAAATGTGAAAAAGTATCAAAAGCATAAACATGAATTTTTATTTGATACTGTTATTAATTGAATCTAAATATTTAGTTTACATTCGTCATAGTCATGGCCGTTATAGTTCTTATGAATACGCATGCGCAAGCGCTTGCGCAGTTTCAAAATCATGTCTCCTTCCAATATTCATTATCAATTACTTGATATCGTTTTTCCATAAACTCCTGCGCAAGTTTCGATGTTAAACTTCATACTTAAAGAAGAAACTTATTTATAGTCGACGTATATATGGTTTAAAGTCAATGTGTATGTTTGTGTACAATTAGGGGACAGTGATTGTAAATACCGGTTTGCTCTATACGAGGAGGAAGTTTTCACAGGCATTGATGTTGTCCAATTTATTGCATGTCATCGTTTGTCTTTTCCAATGTTCACTTTAATGTTTACGTTCATGATCATTTTAACACAAAAGCATGTCAACTGAGTGACATCGTTCAGTTGTAAATATGCCTACTTAGAATCTTGTGTTTACGTTCGTAGAGACTCCAGGCATTTGTATTCTTACCTGGAAATCAGTAAGCAAATAGTGTGATCTGGTATGACAGATAGAAGCCAACCCAAGATAGATAAGTGTGCATTTGAAGAGTAAGCTTGTGAAAGAAGTCCGATTGTCAAACGGCCGGTTATGACCTGTTGTTATCTTTTCCCGCTAAGCAACTGTACAAGTTCAGACCTCAGTCGTACTCTGACCTTGCTTCTGGCAAGAGGCAGGAGATGTGAACTAAATGAGCGCTAGTGTGTGATACACTACGAGCATTCATACTGATTAACTTTAGTGTTTTACAAGGCAACTAAGTAATGAGAATTCATTAATTTGTGGGAAAATGTTGATCATTTTTCTTAAGGACTGAAGGTTATTAATAAAGAGAACTATTAATATGATATGACCAAGCCATGGAAAAAGCTTTTTTGTGACTCACTTATGCACTTTAATTGCGTTATCGTTCATACTTCTCTAAAATCTTCAAATGTGTATTAGAAAAAAATTAATGAAAAATTAAACCGTTGCACTACAGTTTAGAGAAGCCTTATTGCAATAGTTTCGTGGCAAGTGTATATGGACAACTTGAAGTGCTGACAGCAGTGTATAGAGAGTTCGGAAGGTTGACAACAGTGGACAGAGAAAGTGGAAAGATTGAAAACAGTCGGAGAACTGTGAAGGTAAGTAGCAGTCGGGTGCCATAGTTCTGAAAGGTTTACTACAGTGTAATGGGCATTTCGGAAATTTTTTGGATGAAATGAGTGGACAACTTGGAAGGGTTGGCATCAGTGATTTTAAAAACAATACGTTAGGGAGTGGGATAATTGGTAATTTTGTTGTTATTTTATCCAAGAAAATGGGCATGATTCACGATAAGAAAATGTGAAAAAGTATCAAAAGCATTATCATGAATTTTTATTTGATACTGTTATTAATTGAATATCAATATTTAGTTTACAGTCGTCATAGTCATGGCCGTTATAGTTCTTATGAATGCGCATGCGCAAGCGCTTGCGCAGTTTCAAAATAATGTCTCCTTCCAATATTCATTATCAATTACTTGATATCGTTTTTCCATAAACTCCTGCGCAAGTTTCGATGTTAAACTTCATACTTAAAGAAGAAACTTATTTATAGTCGACGTATATATGGTTTAAAGTCAATGTGTATGTTTGTGTACAATTAGGGGACAGTGATTGTAAATACCGGTTTGCTCTATACGAGGAGGAAGTTTTCACAGGCATTGATGTTGTCCAATTTATTGCATGTCATCGTTTGTCTTTTCCAATGTTCACTTTAATGTTTACGTTCATGATCATTTTAACACAAAAGCATGTCAACTGAGTGACATCGTTCAGGTGTAGATATGCCTACTTAGAATCTTGTGTTTACGTTCATAGACTCCAGACATTTGTATTCTTAGGTGGAAATCAGAAAGCAAACAGTGTGATCTGGTATGACAGATAGAAGCCAACCCAAGATAAATACCTGTGCTTTTAAAGTGTAATCTTGTGGAAGAAAATTAATAAACACACAGTTTGGGATGTTATTCGATACATGTAGTTGAGCGTAAACTATCATACAAGTATTTGAGCGTTGGTTATCACACAGGAAAGGGTGAAGTTGTGATGGCAAATGCAGATTTCAAAATATTACTTTTGGTTCCTTTAAAACTTGCCTCTCATAGGGATAATCAGCTAGTTTCGTGACTGCTGTATACTCGAAAGGAGCACCTGAGGGGTTCAGTGTTCAAGAGCAAGCGAGCACACCGCTATAGTGAGAGACCCAAGCGGTCAACCATATCCTTTGATTTACTGAGACCTAATGATGAACTTGTAATTGACAGTATGGGAAGCCTATTTGTGGGTATCAGGCACTGCTGAAGTTGTTGGACAAATGCAGAGGTTGCAACAGTGATGAAATAACTACTGTAGTGCCGTGTTGGTGAGGTTGTTGTAGTGATAGTGGTCACTGCGTAAACAGGCATTTATTAGCTCGTCATTTTGGATGATCAAGATGAAAAGGATTACAATTATGAGGATCATATAAACTGTAAACAAGTTTCTGGTTAGTTAAAGTCATCCTGTCGTTGAAAGAGCAACCCCATATCATTATCACCCTTCGAATAGGTAGAGGTATTTTTAAAGTTTCCAAATGTAGAGAGGAAACATGCCTGAACTTAGAGAGAGAGAGAGAGAGAGAGAGAGAGAGAGAGAGAGAGAGAGAGAGAGAGAGAGAGAGAGAGAGAGAGTGGCAGGTGGAGCAGGAATTTGATGTCGATGTGCCAAAGTATTTCTATACTGTAGATAACAGCAAATTACGCATAATGGTTAATACCTGTCACAAATCATTAATTTTTTGCTCGTAACTATTACTTACATCCTTCGTTTAGTACTGAGTTTCAGACATGATGTAGTCGTAATCAGGAATTGTAATCATTGGTAATCGTTATCGATTCCGTTGTTCCCAAAGTAATCGTAATCGATTCCACTGTTTTCCTGTTTTCCTCCGATACTGTAATTGGTAATTGTAATCAATTACAAACTTTTGGAATCGTAATCGATTCCAACGCTTTGTGGGTGGACCCATAATCGCAACCGTGATCACAGTCTTCCTAAGAAATCGTAATCTATTCCATGGGTGATGGAATCGTAACATGTCGGCTACCTTGTGTAATATCACCTCTGCCTCTGCTAACCCCCTGATCCCTCAGCCCCTCCTTTACCTCTACCATCAATCACCTCCCCCCTTGACGTCCCACTTCCACCACCACCCCTCTCGCCCTCCCCCTCCCTTGTGAGTGATTCGGATCTACGAGTCGATCCTCGCGCAGTTCACAAATAACCAGGATGACTCGTTAAGCAAAGTGATCCCTGAGCATATCTCCAACTATCTCGACACTCGTCCTCATTCCACCTGCATTGAAGAGTATGGCCTAATCCAGTCTTCCTCCACGTATATGAGCAGGGCTCATCATTACCCAATATTTTAACATCATCAAACTCCCCTAAAAGATGTAACCATCATCTACCATAAATATTGCTGGGTCCTCCAGTACCCAGAACTTCATGTCTTATAATCATATCACCAACCAAGACACAGGCATTAGTAAGTAAACACTCTGGCATATCATCAGTATCCAGACTGTAAGGATGCACATAGATATGAGCCAACCATGTAGATTTCCCTTGAAGGTAGACTTTGATACATAAACTTTCAAACCCCAATCTGCTTGTTAGTTAACACCAATCCAAACGGCACATTTTTCCGAACATAAGTTAAAAGTCCTCTTGTGTTATTTCTTTTATCAGCTAGTAAAAAGAAACATTGATAATCGCGCAAATTCAATGAACTGCCATCCACTATGGCCGTTTATTGTGGAGCTGTAACATCCACCTTATACAACAGCTCATAAGCAAACACATTTATGGTCCTTGAACGTAAGCTATTTACATTCCATGAATGGATACTTCATCTATGGTCTTCCATGTTCCTTTGCTACTACTAGCATTATACAGGTTCTTAAAATCAACAAAGGTCAATTTTTCCTTTCAATACTGCATGAGAGGCTGTGATTGCACGTATGGATGCGCCGATAATGAACTGGGCAAATAGGAGATACATTCCTCATGTTGAGATCTTGCTATTGGTTCACCCGTGTCGAAGTACCAGTCAACACGCGGCAGGCTAGTTCAAGGCGTCACCTATGTTGTACTGATGGAACATTGTCGTATCCCTCCACGCCTGAGTTCTGTGTAAACGCTGTTTATGTAAATGTGCTCGTTGGTTTTTCTCTATTTCTTAAAGAAAAACATATGTTTTACTACCAAGCGATTGTATCGTGGCGATAATAGGTGGTTAGAGTAGTCGTTTGCCGTCCAGTAAATGTAAACAAAGCATTCTGCCCAATGATTGGTGCAGCTGGAGTCTTTCCCATGAAGCCATAGTTGATGCCGGTGGTCTGGATGGAAGTTTTTTGGAACCTTGTTGTGCCATAAGGTTAGCGCCACCTGAACTAACTGGTCGTGGTGTGTGTTGCTCTGTGTTTTCGTCGGGAAGTATATCGGAACTGTGGGGGACACTGTCGAGTGGAACTATTTACGTCAATGTTATGATGGGAACGTACACTGTGGTAAATATTTCGGTAACCATTCTCGGTTAATCTTTTTCCTTTCTCCATATCATGGGGAAAATTACTATATATATATATATATATATATATATATAGGTGCTCGTTCATATATCGCACGGAGTCTGACGAACATTATTGCAACTTCTAAGAAAGGATTGTTTACCATAGGTCGTGTAAGGGGAAGTTACTCGTGTCTTTGACTTGTCCCACTTCCAAGATGTATTTGGTATGTGTGTATGAGATTATGTGGTTACAGTTTGTTTTATTTTGAATACACATTTCGGAAAGTAGGCTAACATTGACTCTATTATAATTCATGGTTGTTGTTGTTTCCTGAATTTTTTTTAATGTCCTTCACAATACAAATAATTTTTCAAGAGTATATTTTTCTTGATTCGGAATATTCTTTTTTTTTCAGGTACGCTTTGTCTACACTGTTTTCGTGTGAGGATCGTCCGTCTTCATATTACTCGAACGTTTCTGTTGATTCTTCATCCTAGAGCTTCACCCTTGTCAAGGTAAGGTACTTGGATGTATTCTAGGAAACGTTTATTTGTTAAGGCTTTTGAGTCTTTAGTGTTGATGTCTTTCTTGGTCTTTCTTTCTGTTTTGGTCGTGCACAAAGGCGCTTTATATAAATATATATATATATATATATATACGAATAAAGTGTATATGAACGCGCACCTTCATAGAACATACAAAGCTCCATCAGCCAGGATCGAACCTGGGACCCCTTGTGCAAGAGGCAGGTATGCTAACCGCTAGGCTAAGGGACTGTATAATAGGAAACAACTATTCGAAATACTAAGTACTCGAATACCCTTCGTCTCACTATGGTGAGCAACGGGGTCTATCGGTTGTTTCCGAACAGAACACATAGCCAGCTGAGAGCGTTTTACCGAACCTGACTGTACAACGCGGAGTTATATGAATGCGAATAAAGTGTATATGAACGCGCACCTTCATAGAACATACAAAGCTCCATCAGCCAGGATCGAACCTGGGACCCCTTGTGCAAGAGGCAGGTATGCTAACCGCTAGGCTAAGGGACTTTATAATAGGAAACAACTATTCGAAATACTAAGTACTCGAATACCCTTCGTCTCACTATGGTGAGCAACGGGGTCTATCGGTTGTTTCCGAACAGAACACATAGCCAGCTGAGAGCGTTTGACCTGGTGAGCAACGACTTTAACGATCATGTAGGACGTCGTGATTTTATGCAAGGCATAAGTACATTGTAAAGTTTATAATATTTTCATGTAATTACGTAACTGCGAAAGAAAAATAATTCAGTTATCTATAAACGCAATTTATTCATGGTTATTCACAGAAAAAGTAACATAAGGATGGTATACAACGTACGGTGCCCACTATTCATCTTGGTCTCCCATCTTCAAACCAAAATCATAAGTGGTAGACTATTTTCGCTAGACGTGATTTTTCCTGCTTGTGGTTTAGGCGTGAACACACTTACGTTGAAGAAATCGTCCGGTCCTTTGCTGCAAGAACACTTGGAAGCCATACGGTTCTCTGAAAATGAAAATGACGGTAAACGATGTAAGATATATAGCAAACCACTGAATATAACACACACGATTTCTTGTACAGTGGCAAAAATCTTTTTTTTTTTTCTTTCATTGCCTCCTTTCTTTGCTCTGCTAGAACACGCCACATACATGATCACGTACAAGGAAGCGCCTACAGAATGCTTCACCAGTTGCCATAAAGTGCAGGACTTGTTAGATAAGTTACATCTGTCGCGATTTTTTTCTTTTTTTTTATATTTGGAGTCTGCATGTTAACATTGTAAATAGGAACCTCGTGTATACAATTTATAAACTCCTTTGACCATTATCAATTGACAAACAGATATATGTGTCAGAGGTGGAGGGAAGAAGAAGCGGAAAACCACATTGGAGGTGGAAGGATGGAGTGAAAAAGATTTTGAGCGAGGGTGAAAGCGTGCAAGGAGTGGTGAATTGGAACGATGTGGCATACTGGGGTTGACGTGGTGTCGATGGATTGAACCAGGTCATGTGAAGCGTCTGCGGTAAGCCATGGAAAGGTCTGTGGGGCCTGGATGTGGAAAGGGAGCTGTGGTTTCGGTGCATTACACAACTAGAGACTAAGTGTGAACGAATGTGGCCTTTTTGTTTTCCTGGCACTACCTCGCTGGAAGGGAAGGGATGCTATTTTCTGTGTGGCGGGGTGGCGACGGGAATGTATGAAGGCAGCAAGTATGAATATGTACATGTGAATATTTGTATATGTCTGTGTATGTGTATGTGCGTGTATGGGCGTTTATGTATCTATATATGCGTATATGAGTGGTTGGGCCATTCTTCGTCTGATTCCTTGCGGTTCATTGTTGTACAAACACTAGAGACGTCCACAGGTTATGTAAAACACTTGTTTTATTATTGAGACAATGTCTAATGTTTAATCGATTGTGGCAACTAGTACACCAGGACAAATTACGACAGGTAACCTTGGCTGTGAGGAACAGACTGGCCCTGTTGTCCGCCTTACCCCGCCGCTGTCCACCCCTGGTAGGTGTTGATTGGTCCACACACACACACATGCTATATATATATATATATATATATATATATATATATATATATATATATATACTCTATATCTAGCTGCCATGTATCTAGCTCCCTTTCCACATCCAGGCTCCAGAGACCTTTCCATGGTTTACCCCAGACGCTTCACATGCTCTGGTTCAGTCCATTGACACCACGTCGACCCCGGTATACCACATCCCTCCAGTTCACTACATTCCTTGCACGCCTATCACCCTCCTGTACGCTCAGGCCCCGGTCACAAAATCTTTTTCGCTCCATCCTCACACACACACTCACACACACACACACACGATCTACATGGGCCTTAACGCGATGGTGGGGTTTGTGTGCAGCAGTAATGGCTTGAGCTATGGCAGCGGGAATTTTCCTTTCCCTGTTAGTTTTATCTATGCTGCAGAGGTCAAGCTTGAGATCTCAGACGAACACATGTAGACTATTTTTCTTCTATATTCTTCGTTCTCCCCTTCTTGGTCTATCAAAACTGGAACTGGTCATTTGTTTAAGCCAGGGGAGGGGCCCTTTTGGTATGGTATAAACACTGATTTGCTCCATTTTTTCCGAGTGCCGATAATTAATGAATGATCACAGGGTCTTTTACTTCTGATGACTCGTATGTTCCTATTCTTCTAATCATCCTCGTTCCTTCTCCCAATATTTCTTAAGGTGGGTATTTTTGAACTCCCCCCAGATTGCTGTCCATGGGGGAACATCCTAGACTTTCTCTTTTATTCATTAAATTCTAAAGGACGGAATCGTTCCGACCTATGTGTTGGTAGCTAGCCGAGTTGGAGCTCACCTGGTGACAGGTGCCGCTGGCGAGGGCTCGCAAGGCCCGCTGGTTAGTGGATGTGCACAGGTGGATTAAGGGTGGGACCTGATTCCTTTCTCTCTTTCCAGCATAGGAAAAAGAGTAGCTACGTCGGCTCCATTCTCTGTGGGACAAAGCCGCAGTGGACATATGGGTTGTCGAAGCTGCTTCTCATGGCCGAGGCTGTTTCCTCTAAATTATCATTTTCTGGAAATTCTCTGACTCTGCAGAGACTTCTCCTTAATTGTCTGCGGCATCAGGTAACTGCAGTATCTGTTTCTGTACACTTTCGTTTATTTTTTCGCCTTTTTCGTCTATGGTGTGGCCTTAAAGCAAATACGAAATCGCTCAGGCTGCATTGAGATCTAACTTTTGTACAGGACCTGACCGTTGACTGCAGAGACCGTATCTCTTGTATTTGGAGTCTCCTGCAACTCCAAAGACATCTGGTAGTGGAGGACCTGATAATGACATTAGTTTAACCGTGGACTCTGATCGGAACTGATTCGATTCTTCACACGCTCCTCGGGACAAAGTAAGTTCCGGCGAGGAGCAAGAAGGTAAAATGAGTGTAGGAAATCCAGATATTGGAAAAGTGAAATCTGGCAGTGCTTTGTCTTCCTCAGGGAGGGGACAAAAGAAAGCTCTTCTGCAAACTTTGATTGTCCTCTATGTAAAGCAAATTTCCTTAGTATGCAACTTCGACAAAATATCTAAGACGTTTGGCTCTTATGGAGCTGTTAAGGAAATGCGAATGACCATGCCAGAAGAGAAAGAAACTTGGGAAGCTTTGATATCGTATACAAGCCATGAAGAAGCTTTTGAGGCAAATTGTGACATTAACATATATGTTTGCAGCAATGAAGTTACAGGGCCACTATGTGACATTGCTCCTAGACACTTGGACATGTATCGACCAGCGGTGTCTAATCCAACAATGCCAGGAAATACTAAGGAGATCCTTACTCCTAAGAAGAAACCTTAGCCTCCAATGTGGTTTGTGGCAACAACAAAAGAGGAAAACTATGATTATTACGTTCAGTAAATTTCGGCAAAAGAAAGTAGGTGGTATTGGCCGTGGAGACATTTCCCGTTTTGGCAAGAACACTGTACTGATCCAGGCTAAATAAAAAACTCGGTCATATGTTGGTCTTTTGAAAGTAGAAGAAGGAGATATGTTAAAGAAATAAAACCCCATCTGAATTTTAGTTGTGGAAGAGGAGTCATCTTGACCTGGATCTGTATGACTTCTCAGAGGAAGAGATATTGGATATGAGCCCTGAGACGGTGATCTTGGTCAAGAAAGTTTCTGGAACGAAAATGGTTATCTTAACTTTTGAAATTATAACATTCCATCACATGTACTACTTGAGAATGAGAGAATAGTAGGTCGCCCCTTTTAAACCAAAACTTCTGCAATGTTACAGTTGCTTTGAATTTGGTCATCCATGTAAAGTATGTAAAAGTGAGAAGTTATGTGATGTGTGTTCAGCCCATGTTCATGATGAATGTTCTGATACTGCCAGGTAGATTAAGTGTAACAAAGGTCATAAACCTCGCAAGAAGAAATGTCAAGTATAAAGATGAAGTCTAAGCAGCACTCCATAAAGCCAGCGTGCAACATATAAGTTTTGGATATGCTAAAAAACAGATCCTAGTAAGTCGAGGAATTATGCTAATGTGTGTAAAGACTTTTACAATTAGATTTGGAAGAGATGCACCTCATATTGTAGGTGCTCAACTTCCTAAGGTGGAATTGCCATCTTTGGAGGTAGATGTAATGTATTGCACCACCCCTTTCACCCCCTCCCACATCTCGAGTGATGTCGCAGGCAATGTCATTGGATGATCCAGGGAAAAATCGTGATTAAAGAAAGCCAGTGGGTTCACCAGCAGAAGGAGTGGTGCATGGAATCAATGGCAGAAATACTCTGTTCCTTAGTTCGATGTAAGAAAAGAGGAGGAATACCATCTCCCACTCCCTCTCCACCAGTGGACGTATCTACCACAAACAGATATAATGTCCTTGCTGTAGATGTCTCCGATGAAACGGCAAAGAAAATCAGGGTCGAGGTACATCATCCCCCTCGGCCTGAACCACAGAAAGAAAACAAACATAAAGGAGGTGCCGACAAACCCTCCATATCAAGAATTCCCATGTCCACTCCTTCATCAAAAAATAGATTCCCAAACGAAAGTTCTCGTAAGAAATCAAAATCACATTAATACCTATCATACAATGGAATTGTTCGAAGTACTGAACATATGAAAACTCTTCAGGGATATAGATGTGAAAATAGTATGTCTCCAAGAGACTAAGATTGGAGATCAACCATATAACCCAGGAACTAACTATGAGTTTTATAGATCCCTCTGCTGTTGGGAGAAAGATCTCGTGATGGCACAGGCAGGCATCATTATTCATAGATCAATCAAGTATTCTACAATACAGCTTAACACAATGCTCCAAGCCTGTGTAGTTCAAATTCATTTAGACAGAAAGATCACAATATGCTCACTCTATCTAGAGCCTAAACTAGTTTATCTATTTGATAATCAGGGAAATAACTGTCAATTAGGCATCAGTGACCTTCAAGGATTCGTCGATCATCTTCCACCACCATGCATATTAATGGGTGATTTCAGTGCAAAACACACCTTGTGGGTCAACGAAAACTGTAACGGCTGGGGAAACGATGTCGCGCTGTTGCTGCTTAACGATAACGATGTAGTTTTAATGAACGATGATCATCGCCAACACGATACGATGTTTCATAATTCCTCCTCAGCCATTGACTTGACCATTTGTTCTTCTGCACTAAGAAAATGACCTATATGGTAGTGACCATTGGCCTACAACCCTGAGATATTTACACAATCTCCCATCTCCCTGTTTGCCAAAGTGGAAGACTAATGAGGCAGATTGGAATGACTATAAATCAACGGTTATCAATATGACCAGCAGTGATATGTCATCCCTTGTCGTTGCTGAGGACCACCTCACAAATGTTATGGCAGAGACTGCAAACAATTGCATACCTGGAACTGTTGGTTTCCCAAACGTCCTGTTGTTCCTCGGTGGAACAATGTGAAATTACCAGGAAAATCACCAGAAGGTGTTTCCGCAGATACTCCAGATCGCCCAATGATGCAATTCAGCTATCATGTGTTAGAGTTCGCTCAGAGCAGAAGCGGACATTTGAAGAAGGTAAACGCTCTTCTTGGGGAAAGTATATTTCTGAATTAACAACAAAATTACCACCTAGTCATGTTTGGAGCAAAATCAGAAAATTGCAAGGAAAATTTGTTCCAATCCTCATTACCCATTTAAAAAGCAGGTGACGGACTTATTTCTGATCTTAAAAAAGGAGCAGAACTCTTGGGCGCTCGTTTTGCCGTTATATCAAGTGTGGCTCACTACTCCCTTGGGTTTCAGGATATTCGAAACCACCACAATTACCTCCACCTTATTCTAATGATACAAAGGCTTTTCACTTACCTTTTTCATTGGCTGAGATGAAGAAAGCCTTCTCAAGCTCATCATAAACATCATCTGGTGAAGATGAAATTAGATATGAAATGATTACGCATCTCCCTGAAAGCACAAAACTATTCTCGTTAGACATGCTGAATGGTCTTTGGATATCGCATACTCCTCCAGACTCTTAGAAAATATTTATGATGTTAAGTCATGTGCCAGGCAAAAACCAATAGCTCTTACCGTCTGTATTTGTAAGGACTTTGAAAGAATGGTAAGTAATAGACTAGTCTGGTTCTTGTAATCTAAGAACCTTCTGTCCAACGGGCAATTCAGATTCCGGAAAAATCCAAGCACTTTAGATCCACTGTTCATCATCTCGAGGGAAATTCAGAATGCCTTTGTTAAACAAAACCAGACGATTGGATTTTTTTTTTTTTTTTTTACTTAGAGAAGGCATACGACACCACATGGGATAGGTGGTGTACTGAAGCAGTTGGTGTCCTAGAACGTTGGAGGTCACATATAGTTATTTTTTTATCAAATCGATACCTGAAAGTCAGGGTTGGTTCTGCGTTTTCAACACCATACTTACAAGAGGAAGGAATTCCACAGGGTAGCGTGCTGAGTGTTACTCTATTTGCAGTGGCTATAAATAATCCTATGGGCCATATTCCGGCTGAGGTCCAAGGCTCTTTCTTTGTGAATGACCATGCAATGTCAACATTGTAGTGCGCCCACTGCAGTAGAGGCCGGGAAGGAAGATCCAAGCCACAATAAATGTAGTTACTAAGTGGGTCGACTCTAGGGGATTCAAATTTTCCCCTCGAAAAACGAAGGCCATTAGATTCACCAGAACCAGAAAACAAGAGGAGATCCCAACCCTGTTTCTGAAAGACAGCATTCTTCCATATGAGAATGAAGAGAGGTTTCTTGGTATGATTTTGGACAAGAAACTGACCTATAGTTCTCATGTGAGAAATAGAGTTATGCAGCCTCTTTATGATTTGAAAGTAGTGTCACATCTTAATGGGAAAGCTGATCGTGCAACTTTGCTGAAATTGTATGTGTCGCTGTGCCTCAGCAAACTAGACTATGCATGCCAAGTGTATGGCTCGGCGTCAGAAACTAACCTTCAGAAATTAGATGTTGTACATAACATTGGTATTTGTATCTGTCCTGGGGCGTATGATACCTCCCCTGTTAGCAGCATTTATGTACATTCGGGTATGCCACTCCTTTCCATCCGCAAGGAAGAGTTGGGTTTGCGGCATATAGTAAAAACCCTAATCTCAAAGAGTAACCCAGATTATAAATACATGAAAAACCCAACAGATTACTCGGCTATCAAAACCTATGGAAGCACGATTAGAAAAGGAATCTAGGGAAATGGGCATCACTGCATCCCAAATTACTGTGCTAAGACCATCAAAGTATCCCCCTCCCCCCTGGTGTAGACCCCCAGTTGGAATATGTCCATGTATGGGAGGAGGATACTCGAGAAATTCTCACATTACCAAAGCAGAATTTCTGGAACACTCAGTCCAGCATCATGACCAACGCTTCATATATACTGATGGATCCAAGTCCTTAGATGGCGTAGGTTCTGCTACTGTAATTGATGATATTGTAGTTAAAAGAAAGTTACCATCTACTTGCTCTGTCTTCACAGCTGGAGTTGATGCAGTAATTACGGCTGTGGGAAATGTTTATTATTCAGGATCAAAGGGACAAAAATTTCATTTCATATCGATTCTAGTCGTGTTTTTGTCCTCGTTACAGCAGCTGATACCCACTCATCCTTTGGTGCAAGAAGTGCAGGACTGGCTGGTCCTCCTGCACTCTAGGAGACGTACCAAGGTAAACTTTTGTTGGTTACCAGCGCATGTGAACATAGAAGGACACGAAAAAGCAGACAAAGCTGCTTAAGAAGCAATAGATCTGATACAACCTTCTAATTTTTACATTCCAATCGGTGATTTTCGGGAAACGGTCCATAAATGTATGATGAATAAATGACAAATAAGATGGAGTAACTTAACAACTAATCAAAAGCTAAAAGATATAGGACCAAAGATCAAATAGTGGGAATCCTCAAATTGTGCAAATCGACGAGAAAATGTCATCATCATGACCAGGCTTCCAATTGGACATAGTCATTTCACCCATACCTACTTGAAGTCATGTGGCGAAGAAAGACACGTTTCCTATTGTCACACCTATCATTCTGATTTAAAATCAAAACACATTTTTAATGAAGTGTGTTCTTTTTAATTGAGAGCGGAGGGCAAACTCATTACATGGCAGGTCCATGAATGAATTCCTCGGTGTCAACTGTCATTGTAAAATTTCTAAACCAAATCAGTTTTTATCATAGATGACAATTTCTATTTTTTTTTATATTATACATGAAATGCTGATGGAAATCATATCATTGTGTTCGGAGTTTCTTATAGATACCCAGTAAATACGATGCAAACGATCAGATAATGTTTTCAAATTGTCTTCATTTAACAGCTTCATTGGTGTTCATAAAGACGACCAAACGCTATTTCAAACCCAGATTTGTATTCTGTATGAAAATTATTCCTTATAATGAGGTCTTTAAGGAATTCTATTTTTGAGTAGTATACCAAAAACTGCAGGTAATAGCTCAGGGTATATTTTGGCATAGATGTTTTCTTTCAAAATTGAAACATGACATATTCAAACACCTCAATACTTTAAACAATCATGGAAAATATATCGCATTGCTCTGTTCCCGATACATACCCATTGATACTGTGGAAAAGATCAGATATTGCTTTAGACGACCAAACGATATCTTAACCCTAGATTTGTATTCAGCATGAGAAATGATCAATGACGGTTTGAAGGAAATTTAGTGTTCCCAGAAAAATGACTAATTTTGCTTAATTCGGTTTGGTCTGTGTGGTCTGGGATGTGTGGTGGGCAGTTGGTTGACATTGGTATCTGTGTCTTTTTAGTACAAGTTGTTTTTCGTATTGGTTAATGACAGCGTTGAACTTGGAAATGGCATGAGCTGTAGTTGGTTTAACTCCAGGACCCCTTCTCCAGGGGCTCCTGCAGCTCCAAAGCTGTGCTACACTTAGTAGCAGGAACAGGATGGACTCCTTTCGAGGGAGAAGTTCCTCGACGAAGCTGTTTGTTTTCGTGAACAGACGATGATGCAGCCTCACCAGAGAGGGGGTTCGTTGGCCGATCTCTTAGGCTTTAGGCCTATCAACTGGTATAGTTATTAAGACCGTCAACTTCAGGTTACGTCCACCAACCGAAAAATATTCAACACTTTTTTTTTCCTTGTTACATATAATGCCTCAGACCACATACACTCTCACTGTGGTATTCATTTTCAAGGAAGAGCATACCCTTCATCTCGCATCCAGGAATAACGGGGTCTAGACTGGTCAAATCCCATTGAGCTCACATTACCAGTAGTTAAAATTTTACAGAACCTTGCTGTCAAACGTGGAGGTTAGGTTTTATCAGATTACACTTACCTGTGGTTATACTTCGGGTGAGACATCAGGTCCTTGAGCTGTTTTGGGAAAGATCTTAGTAAGAAATGACCGACCTTCTTATGAATCTTAAATCTACTGATAGGCCTCACAACCTAAATATTTATCGAAAAGTTGCTCGACCGTACACGTAAGCTTTGATTGATCAAGCGAGTTGCTCTCTCTAACCACATCTTTATTTATTGCCTTAGCCTGTGGGATTGGTTTCCCCCTTGATCTTTCTACATCTTATTATCATGGCCCAAACATGAATGAATTGGTCTATATCCCCTAGGACCAGAATATTGATCATAACTAATATTACATCGGGGGTGGTGCAGGGTCGTGTCTGATCGGCGACTGTTTTATTTTTTCCCGATCCAAGAAATGATTACCCTGTATTATAATCACTTTCCTCTGTCATTTGGGATATTGCAGTGACTACATCAAGATTTGTATCCTTTGCCTCTCCTGTTTTGTTGTCACACAAGCACTTCTCAAAATGCTGCTTCATCCCGAGCTTATAATATTATCTCTGTCTTCTTTTGTCCTACATCCAGCCTATCCCTCTCACTCGGTCTTGAATCTTAAACTTGCCCTGTGAAAACGAAACTTAGGTGCCTGCTCTACGAAAATAACTGCTTGCGAAACAGCACGCCCAGTTTTATAATGATTTCTTACTGATTGGCAAACGTCTGGGTTAGGTTAGGTTAGGTTAGGTTATGTGAATAAGAGCAAGGTTATTAGGTACAGTAGGATTGAGGGTCAAGTCAATTGGGAGGTAAGTTTGAATGGAGAAAAACTGGAAGTAAAGTGTTTTAGATATCTGGGAGTGGATCTGGCAGCGGATGGAACCATGGAAGCGGAAGTGAATCATAGGATGGGGGAGGGGGCGAAAATTCTGGGAGCCTTGAAGAATGTGTGGAAGTCGAGAACATTATCTCGGAAAGCAAAAATGGGTATGTTTGATGGAATAGTGGTTCCAACAATGTTGTATGGTTGCGAGGCGTGGGCTATGGATAGATTTGTGCGCAGGAGGGTGGATGTGCTGGAAATGAGATGTTGGAGGACAATGTGTGGTGTGAGGTGGTTTGATCGAGTAAGTAATGTAAGGGTAAGAGAGATGTGTGGAAATAAAAAGAGCGTGGTTGAGAGAGCAGAGGAGGGTGTTTTGAAATGGTTTGGGCACATGGAGAGAACGAGTGAGGAAAGATTGACCAAGAGGATATATGTGTCGGAGGTGGAGGGAACGAGGAGAAGTGGGAGTCCAAATTGGAGGTGGAAAGATGGAGTGAAAAAGATTGTGTGTGATCGGGGCCTGAACATGCAGGAGGGTGAAAGGAGGGCAAGGAATAGAGTGAATTGGATCGATGTGGTATACCGGGGTTGACGTGCTGTCAGTGGATTGAATCAGGGCATGTGAAGCGTCTGGGGTAAACCATGGAAAGTTGTGTGGGGCCTGGATGTGGAAAGGGAGCTGTGGTTTCGGGCATTATTGCATGACAGCTAGAGACTGAGTGTGAACGAATGGGGCCTTTGTTGTCTTTTCCTAGTGCTACCTCGCACACATGAGGGGGGAGGAGGATGGTATTCCATGTGTGGCGAGGTGGCGATGGGAATGAATAAAGGCAGACAGTGTGAATTGTGTGCATGGGTATATATGTATGTGTCTGTGTGTATATATATGTGTACATTGAGATGTATAGGTATGTATATTTGCGTGTGTGGACGTGTATGTATATACATTGTGTATGGAGGTGGGTTGGGCCATTTCTTTCGTCTGTTTCCTTGCGCTACCTCGCAAACGCGGGAGACAGCGACAAAGCAAAATAGATATAAATGAATATATATATATATATATATATATATATATATATATATATATATATATATATATATATATATATATATATATATATATATATATTCAGACGAAGGGAATTTCTATTGAGGAACCTTTCATCTCTCTCTCTCTCTCTCTCTCTCTCTCTCTCTCTCTCTCTCTCTCTCTCTCTCTCTCTCTCTCTCTCTCTTTCTCTCTCTCTCTTTCTCTCTCTCTCTCTCTCTCTCTCTCTCTCTCTCTCTCTCTCTCTCTCTCTCTCTCTAACCTTATTACTTGAGGGGGAGGTTGTGTGTGTCTGGTGCGTTCGTCTATTTTGGTTTTTGCTGTCCATTTTCCGAGAGGAAAACGTAGTTGGCTCCGATGAAATAGCCCACACTGAAATTGACTGACCTCACGACAAAACTAGGTAGTTCAAGTTTGTGAAACAACTGTCGATGTAGACAGAAAAGCTATCATAAGGGGACAAGACTAATCAGGTTCCTATATAGAGAAACCTCGTATGAATCTGCGTCATACCGTCCATCTAATGAAGGTGAAATTTTGTATGGATTCTTGATTAATGCATTCTTCTCCGACCTCTAAAAATATACCAGACTTGCGTATTAGATATTTAATGTTCTTCGTGCTCTCCACAACGTCTCTGACCTTGCTGGAAACCCCATTATAGGTGATAAGAACCCGGAGCTCTGCTTCGATTTCCGACCCACGAACCAGGCAGCTTCAGCAACGAACGGATCCGTGAATGTCGAACCTGATGAAGCATTTTCTTTTTCTGTTGTACGGATGATGAATGCAGTCTGAATGGAGTATTCAGTGTGGCAAAATTCCCACCATAGGAAACACTGATCGAAATCTCCACCCAGTGTTGTCCAGTAAATGGCGACATGAACCAGTGCATAGACTATTTTGTTCCCTCAGTTTTCATGACTTGCAACATCTGCCCATCAAGTTTATATACTGCATGATCAGAGAATACCAATGATCTCTCTCGTTATCAAGGCTGTTCAACACTACTCCGAATATATATTTTGTTTCACACTTGCATACACCCACACGCACTCTCACACTCACACCTGGCTTAGTCTGCTTATGTGTGTGTGTGTGTGTTTGTGTGTGTGTGAGATTACATTTTGTGTTACCAGGAGAGAGTTGTCCACTTGTGTTTCATGTTTCATTCATGTTGCTCTCGTCTTTTAATGTAGTGCGCATGTATCATGTCTTTACTCCTATGTATGTATACACACACACACACACACACACACACCAGCCTAAGCTTGGTATCCATTTATAGACCACCCCCTCCAAAGGGAGGATGAACACCTAGGTTAAGTGTGTGTGTGTGTGTGTGTGTGTGTGTGTGTGTGTGTGTGTGTAAAAGTAAATAAATCAATAACGGTTTATTGGATGTAGAACCGGGAGGCCATGGTAGCTACTGGTTAACGGATCATACAAGAGCTTAAGATTAGGAAGAACTGGTTATTTTCACACTGTGGATTAGCATATGGATGAAGCACATTGGGATAGCCCGGGTGGCAGATGTACAGTGATGTTTACAGTGTCAGTGGTGCGTTCCTGACCGTGACGCATTCACGGGCAGCCCAGGATCGAACGCATAGGTTCGAATCCCGGTTACGGCAAGTCTGTCCACAGTCAACCCAGCTGTTTAACTACCCCTAGGAGGTTGGTCGACAAAATAGTTTCTTGGTTCAAGCTAATATATATATATATATATATATATATATATATATATATATATATATATATATATATATACTTTGATGGAAGGTACTAAATTGTTAACTTACTTTACTTCACATGTTGCTTAAATCCTTTAATGTAAATGTTGCCTTCAGCAACAATAATACTATAAAGAATATCTTAATCAGGAAGTCTCCAGAAAATTCTCCTGGGTGCATCAAAAAGTGCCATGTAGAAATTGTGCTAAGTTTTATGTTGGGAAGACTGGTAAGGATCTTTCTGTTAGACTTAAGCAACATTAATGTAGTATAAGAACGGGAAAAGAATGAAATGCCTTGTTTAATCACGATAAAAACTATGATCATTGTATTGACTGGAGTAATGACAGGGGAGAAAGAATACTTCCCACATATTCCCTGCGGGTCGTAGAAGGCGACTAAAAGTTAAGGGAGCTCGGGGGGGGGGGGGGGGACTGGAAATCCTCCCCTCTCATTTCTAGTTTTCCTAAAGAAGGAACGTATATATATATATATATTATCCCTGGGGATAGGGGAGAAAGAATACTTCCCACGTATTCCCTGCGTGTCGTAAAAGGCGACTAAAAGGGCAGGGTGTGGGGGACTGGAAATCCTCCCCTCCAGTTTTTACTTTTCCAAGAGCATGAACAGAGAAGGAGGCCAAGTTGGGATTTTCTCTTAGGCTCAGTCCTCTTCTCTTAACGCTACCTCGCTAACGCGGGAAATGGTGAATATATATGAAAAAAAAAGAACATAAACTTTAACGGGATGGCCTTGATTAGGGCCCCGGCTGCCCGTGCTGTCTCGACCAATGTATGAAAAAGGATACAGTTGGAGACGTACCACATAGCCTAACTAACATAAACTACGTAAGGTCTGCACTTGTCTATGGATTGTTTGTGACGTTTACAAGGGTAGGTACTGGACTCTTCTTATTTCTTTCATTACGAACTCTGACTGGAACAAGTAGATTGTAGCGACGAGTCGGGGGTCCTTGGTGGTGGGGCGCCGGTGAAAGGAGGTGTCTGCAACTAGGGAGTCAGCAGTTTATTGCCCAACTGCCATGTGAGCTGACGGTGTTGGGTGGAGATGGTGGACAGGTTCAGCGAGGTGAGGAGTTCTTGGTAGGTGGTGTAAAAAGGACACAGGATGACACCGCGTGTGTGTATGTGTGTGTGTGTGTGTGTGTGTGTGTGTGTGTGTGTAAGCAGTAAAATCATGGTACATATGCACAAGGTTAAGTGACGGAGCAACTCGAGTGTAAATCTCTCTTCCCATAACACACACACACACACACACACACACACACACACACACACACACACACACACTGTTGCACAACGGGGACTGTGCTACGGACGAGAGAGGCAAGTGTGACTCTGTCTGTCTCTGCGCTTCACCGGATTCATTTATTCTTTCCTTCCCATTCTATGCTTCGTAAGAGGGAAACGTGAAGTCTGCATTGTGTCTCCTTTTCTTATTACCCATCTGGTTTTTCATAGGAACAGTGTGCAGCCTGACCATGGAGATGCGTTTGACCACACCTGTAAGAGTCAGGTCAAGAGGCGAGTCGTGGCGAGGGTGTAGTGAAGTGAGGGGGGGGAGGGGGGCTGTCGTGAAGACGAGGGTGTTGTGAGGATGACCTTCAACCTGACCCGTAAGAGTCAGGTCGTAGACCAGTACTCTGAAGGTGTAGCTAAGGTGAAGGTTGTACTATAGACGACCACTGACCTGAAGTTAACTTAGGTAGTAAATTAAGGCAGTGTGCATCACCGTACATGAACATAATGGTGATTCTACACTCGTTTGCGAATATTACAGTTTTGTGCTCGTTGATTTTGTGCCTTCATTACCCGTTTGTCTTATAAGAAGTCACCAATTTATCTTTTTTTTTTCCTCATCTTCAAAAAGTGAGTGTTTTTGGTCCGACGACAACTTTGTTTCAACTCAGTCTGCTGAGGGAGCTTTAGGTCGACCCTGCGGGGAGAAAGTCGCGCTCTGTTCCTCATTTCTTCCCCTTTGTAACACTGACATTGTTTGCGGCTTTAGAGACTAGACAGCTCAGCTATGATGAGTAGGGGAAAAGCTCTTGACTAACGAATGGCGTTCGGCAGAAATCACAAGTATGATCTCTCGTTAGCGTAGCTGAGGGAGGCGGAGGGGAGTGTGGTATATACCGAAGGTGCTTCGTCAATATTGGACTTTCCCATTAGCTACGTCTATATGTGTATATGTCAAAAGTGATGCTTACAAATACTGGCAAATTATTCATGTTCTAGTGGGACTGATGCTGTGTGGCACCAGGTAATTTGTTGATGAATATCAAAACATTAAAGTCACGTTCAAATTAATAGTAAAAGGTATTTAAAAGCGACGAGGACAGAAAATACAACAGCATTTCATTTGTAGCAAACATTTGTAAGATAGCCATTTATGATGTGCACTAAATTTACTGTGGTGAGAATTTAAACAAATAATGATTTTTCGGCAATGTGCATTTTGTTTCATCCCAACAACAATTGCATTATCTTTTTTTTTCCGCTAGACCTTCAGAGAATTTCTCACTAAATATCTTTAATTCCACGAGAGTTTGATGAACTGTCTCAGCTTACTGTGCACTGCTGTACGCCGAGTGTTTTCTATAGGGAAGACATTGTAAGGACGTGAAGGTTCGCGTTACAAGTTGTGAAATGTGTGGCTGCCGTGTTGTTTGCCGGGAATCCCTTACATATTGCATGAGCTGGGACGAGGATTAACCTGCGCACTGCATGCATTTGCACAAACTACTTTTACGGGGTGGGAAAGGCAGCAGATGGAGTGAGGCTCAGAAATCGGAATGTAAAACAGAATATCGTTGAAGCACATCGCGGTGAGAGAAAAGATGGCAGACTTGAGCGTAGATGTAGCTATAATGCGGAAGAATAAGATGGGAAAAAAAATAGCAGTAAAACTGTGTAAGCGAAGAGCATAGACAGTTTTAGACAGTGACATGAATCATACAGCGTAGCAGGAGTAATAGCAGGAAAATTGTGTAAGTGAAAAGCATAGACAATTTTAGAGAGTGATATGAATCGTACAGTGTTGTAGTAATAATAGCAGAAAAATTGTGTAAATGAAAAGCATAGACAGTTTCAGGGAGTGATATGAATCGTACAGCGTAGTAGTCATGATGGGTTATACTGTTTAGGATATTACGGACATAACGGCTCTGGAAATGATAGTGAACGGATGATGAGAAGTGAACAGAGTTTCTGTGTCGAGGACAAGTGACTGACCATCGGTAGGAGGATCGGTTTAGCTGTATTTAAGCTACGGGGAAGAAATCATGGGCTACGGATTTTCTCTTCTTGATGTGAATGACTAAACTTATAGTTTTTTTTTTTAAGTTGAAAACCATCCTGTTTCATCTGGAGTCGCAGGGATTAAATTCTGATTTACGACAATATTTGCGCTCTTTTTTTTTTTTTTCAACCGCCCCCTTTGTGTTCAGTAATCGTATGTAACAAATACATAATACTGCCTCTTCTGTATCGTCAACCTACAGGAAACCTCGCAAATATCTTTTGGAGTGTGGCGAACCGCAGACCAGAAATGTAGTGCTGAATACTGTACCCTGAAAAATGAGAGCATTTAGAATCTTATGAATCACTTCCTCTCCTTCCAGTACGAAGTAACATGCTAGCGTGAGGGAACCTCGGGTAGGTCTGAACCAAAACCATATACGTACTCAGCGTAACTCGGATGTAAAAGCAAGATCCCACAAACCGTACCGACCTTTCTTAAATTAGGGTGATGGAACGTACTGCTTCTGGTTTCTGAAACCGTACCGACCTTCTCTTAAAGTAGGGTGATGGAACCTGCTGCTCCTGGTTTCTGAAACCGTACCGACCTTTCTTAGATTAGGGTGATGGAACGTACTGCTTCTGGTTTCTGGAACTTTAGAAGAACGATTACAAAAGTGTATGTGCCAGAAAGTTTATTCCATGGATGGGTGTACATCCACTGGGAAGGCCGCAACAAAGCCAGTGGAATGCATTAGCTGGTGCCGTTGCTGACCTGTTTTGCGTTCGTTTGAGGTGAGCAGAAGGAGGAAGCTGAGAATATGCTGTAAGATTGATTTGGTTAACTGAATCGAACGGGTGAAGCTGTAGTCAAAGATGTACTTTCTGGCTGCTGTAACCACACAGTTGAGAATTAACCTAGATGCAGCAAATGGTAATTAGTTTGCGAAAATATTCTTTCACCGAAGTAATGGTTTTGATTTTTTCTTCCCCAGTTTTTCAGTCAGAAAAGTTGGACAATTCTGTTCTCTCATCAGTAAGATACCTTGGCTAGTTTGCAATGTGTTTTTTTTTTGTAAGATATCTTAACGCTTTCAGAGTTTTGTTATTGACGGGAAATAACAATATATATCAGTACACTAGAGCCAAAGTACCACCAGATCATATAGTAACTGCTCCATTTCAATTCGTTTCCGTATTTTCTTTCGTTTTTTTCGTTTGAAAAACTAAAGCATCCTTACAGGATATTGCAAATCCCTTGGTCAAGGCTGCATTTGATGTGCCCCTCCACTCCTTCCCCCATGACCTATGCTTAAAGGGAGGAGGAAAGGAGTTGACTGGTACACCTCCTTTAAGCTTAACTTTTTACGCTTTTTTTTAAAAATTCGAAGATTGTTGGAGGTCGAACCTGTGCCTTACTCAGCAAAAGAGCCTCAAGTTTTACATCTTTTCATTTTTTTTTTTTCTTCTTTACTACTTTGCTTCATCCTATCAGAGGAGGAGGATGCCACGCCGTTACCCAACGTCGTGTTGTGGCGCAGGAAGGAAAGGAGGCCGAAGGGAGTAGACTGTGGAGAGACGATGGTGTGGGGGTGGCCCAGTGCTGAAATGTGGTTTCATCCATAAAACTGGCACAGAAAGTGACCCCACTCTTAGGTGTCGTTATGTCTGGGGTTTAAGGGGAGGAAACGGATATGGGGATTAGCGGGCCGAGGGCTAGAAGGGGATGAAGGGTGTTGGTAGGGGGAATGTTGGTAGGGGAGTGTTGTCGATGAGAGTGTGTCGGCAAGGAGGAGTGTTGGCACGATGGCTTTGCTAGCAGCGGAGTGTGGAGAGGTGGGGGGGGGATGCAAAAGAATACAAAGGAATACAAATAGTTTCAAGCCACTGGGTTCCTTTGAGGATCTATGTGATCGTGGAAGAGATCAGTAACACAGATTAGTGTAGTAAAAATAGGAAAGCAACCGGATGATTTAAGGGGATATATCTGTATATGTGTAACTTTGAAAGCGCAAGTAATTTTTCGTAGACTTGAAGCGAAACATTGATTTCTTAGGGCTATTACTAAGAATTTTTCTAAGGTAACTGCCTGTTGTCCTTATCTCTCTTAAGAATGTCTGCTGGAGGAGAAGTGTTTGTTTGTATCGACTGCTACGAATGAAATCGAATTACTTTGACCTGAGGTACCTACGTTAGCTGAGATTTTTCAAGCCTTTGACAATTCTGAGGACCTTTCTTAGATCGCTTTCGAACTTCTCTTTTTTAAGCTAAACAGTTCTAAGTAGTGTAGTCGGCTCTAATGGGATTTGTTTCTCAGTATGGGAATCATTTTGATAACTTGCCTTTTTTTTCAAGTAGGATTATCAAAATTAGATACAGTATTAAAGGTGGAGATGGCATCATTGAATTTATTATAAAGAGGGAGTACTTGTTTCTTAGACTTGAGTCTTAATGCTATGCTTTATGCATTCTAGATTTTTTTTTTCTGCTGCCTCTCTGCACTGATTATTTGGGTTTAGGTCATCAGAGATTATATCATACCAAAACGTTTTTCCTCATTTACCCTTCGTAGCTGAAGCGAATTGATGCTCTTCTGTCATCATTGTTTTTTTCCTGTATTGTCTTGAAAGTCCGTAGGATATATCCTACCGTCATTATGGAAGAGGCATTTATTGCTCTATTTTGGCTGAAGGTAATGTCGTGAGTCATCATTACTCATAGGTCTTTCACATAGATAATTCGAAATATGACTGTTTCCATGAAGTATTCTGTACTGTTCTTGATTTCCTCATTACCTCTATACTGGAGGAGTTAAGATATCCTCACTGACCAACACGTTGCTATCGGTAGCCCGTTGGAATACATCTTTATATGTCTGCTTGTAGCCTCCCAGTGTTCTCTGTTGACAAGATTTTTCATACATAACCTAGTATCATCCGCAAAGGATAGGAAGTTGCGATCATGTTTGCTTAATGTATACATACATCAGTATATCCAATATATATATACATATATATATATATATATATATATATATATATATATATATATATATATATATAGAGAGAGAGAGAGAGAGAGAGAGAGAGAGAGAGAGAGAGAATTGTCAAGTGGTAAGTGTGAATTGGAGAGGCTATGTGTTTGTGGACTGAATGTCTGCAGCTCCTATACCCGTGAGACAAAAAAAAAAGATAGCAACCTGGACCAGTGAGTGAAACTTGACAGCCACTAGTATTGGCTTACTACTTAGCTCCTACTGCCTACTTGGAGAAAGAGAGGTAGGGTGGGGAGCGAGTCCTTACAAGTACTTTAGGCAAGATTTTGCCAAAGGGCAGGACTAAAGAGTGGCATTCAACGCAGGTTCGTTAGAGTTCGTGCGAGTTAACGTGTTTGTAAAGTGCTATTTATGAGACGGAGAGATTTTATGTTTGCGAACCGAAAGCCAGCAGCCCACGTGTGGGTGGGTGAGGCAGGGAGACAAGACAGCTACCTGGGTCAGCGAAGTGACACTAGACAGCCGCTGAAGTGCTGGCTCACCGTCCAGCCATAAGTAACCCTTCCCGACACCTAAGAGGGTTATACTGGTGATACACCTCCCTCGTCGACGGCTGCCTACCACCTACCAGAGGGAGGAAGAATGAGTGACCACACAGACTCATGGTCCAAGCGGAGTGGTCTGGCCTTAACACTACTTTGGACTCCATGGCAAGTATGTTCTACGGTCATTAGGCCCCGTGTGTGTGTGTGTGTGTGTGTGTGTGTGTGTGTTTTACCTTCCATGGATACAAAGGATCAAATGTCATTTTACTCAGGCTTTTGTGCTATATGGTGCAAATCACTTTGCGGAAACCTTTTTGGTCACCACTTACTTGGACATCTCTCGCTCTTCAGCCTTCACAGTTTGTATCCCAAACATGAAATCTTATAACCGCACAAATGTAGTCGTGCCAACATACAAAGGTGACATTGTAGTCATACCAACATAAAAGGTAACATTCAATAACTAGTTTAGTCTTTAAGATATTTTGTCATCTGTAGTGGATTACCGGCCTTCAAGTTACCTGAAAAGTGTCCACCGGTTTTGTGTGCTGAATGTTTAGTGTCATCTGATCTTACCCGGTGATATAATCTTACACTTATTCCTTCACCCCTGCGTTTATTCCCAGCCTCCTCTGCTTCTATGGCTCTCTCTTTCCCTGTCGTCTTGAAGTCACTTCCCTTCCTCCTCTATCTCCACATTCTTCCTTCGTTACTCCTTCCTTTCTTCCCACTTCTCTTCACCTTTTCCTCTATCCCTTATTCCATCTCTCCCCATCTCCTTTAGACTCTGACTCTCCCTCGATTCCATGCTCTTTACCTTTCTCCTGCTCCTCCTCCTCCTCCATCTCTTCTCTTTTTCCATTCAAGAGTTATGGCCGCCCTTCGTACAATTACGGCTTAATCAGATTCCCAGGAAATTTACTCTAGACTCCAACTGGGGTAACGCTTTGAACGGGAACATTAATGGCTTCCAAACATAGCTCTAGTTCGCGTTATAAATTAGTCACTAACTGGAGAATTCTGTCACAGAAATTTAGCTGCGTCGTCTCAGAGCCAGTTAGGTCGCTAGTGATAGAGATAACCTCGGTAAGCTATTCACGACACATCACCTGATACAATTCATATATACCAATTGCTCTTTAGACCCTGCTTTCGCCATGCAAAACTTATACTTCACAACATTGGTCAATTTCTCTCGTCCATCACTCGAACTATAATCTTGATCATCTTCTACTATCTCAGTCCTAACTTTCAAACTAGCCCATATTATCTCAATACGTCTTTATATTCACAATATCTTACCTTACTATTATATCACTTCATCACACATTGTTTATCTTCCAGACATTCCATCTCCTTGCGACAAGTCTACATAGCACAGCCGTTGAACCTCTCCTCTGAAGAAACAATTCTTTTTTTCAACTGTAACAGCTTGTGCCCTCCAGGAAATGTTTGCCGTTCCAACATTATGCTAGTGGATTTACCCTATCTTCTGGCCTTCGTCCCCACCTATACTATGCTTAAATACAATTGTCCATCCTCTGAAATACTCTATATCTTTAAACGGCTTCCTATGATGAAGATTCTTACAAAGGTGATGCCTCATTCACTCTCGCCGTCCTTCCGTACTAATAATGTTGAACGTCAGGCTTTGGTCTACTGTTAATTCTCCCACACTTTCCAAACATCACCTTCTGCGTTATGTAATTGACTCAGTCAACTCGGGCAATCGCTATGGTAGTTCTCCACGATCCACTTGACGTTTGTGCTCCCTCAGACTTCATTACATTTTGTCTTTCCTTATGCCTGAAGTCTTCTTAACTCCTAACTCTTCACCATCTCTACAATTAGAACACAAGAGTTACCTTGTGGAAACGCTGTCCATTTGAATTTATATAAGTTAACAGCCTCTCCAAAAGCTATATCAGTTTGAAACGAACTGTAAAACTTTCACTGGTGTCAAATAATATTACATGATCCGTGTATCCCTGTTTTTGATCCACAAGCTCACTAAGTAATACCTTGTACAAGCCCCTCCAGTCTGTACTCGAACATCATTCACCTTCTTTCCTGAACAAGTGTTTGCGTAATACATGGCAAGGAAGGAGGTATATATTATATATATATATATATATATATATATATATAATATATATATATATATATATATATATATAATATGTCTTAAGCTGACGAAGTGTCTTAACACGTGTCTCCCTCCTCTCTCTCATTAATGGGTTCTAATGCGTTGCAAGCCTCTTCACTTAACTAGAGCCTGGAAGATTACTGGCACTCTCTAGGTCAGTTAAGTGAACCTCGGTAGGTCAGATTTAAGAAATATTAATATTGGAAGATTTGAGAAATGAGTTATATATATCATAGAATTATGAGATGTTGAGGTTACCAAACCATAACGGAATAATTCAGTAAAGAATTTTGTGCACACTGATTATTCTTTCAGTTGAAGTAACCTGCAGCCTCTGCAGAATGAGAGATGTTGAATGGGAAAAGAAATTGCCGGTATATTCAGTATTTCTTGTGTTTGACGATGTACATTGCAAATCAAGACCACTCGGTGAATGAAACTTTCGTCGTTGTTCTGATGCTGATTGTACGAATACCAATGAATATCCAAAAAGGGCGGGTCTACGACTCTACACATGAATATGAGGAGATGAATACATTTCTGACATTTATTCCTTCACGATGCTCATTCCTCCACGAATACCCTCCTGCCTGATTTTCAGCAGCCTCAGTTAGATCTGCCACGAGGTATATGAATGATACGCAACGTACTCAATCTTTCTTATCCCTTCGTTTTTATCCACGTAGCTGTTTCAGACCCTGAACCCACTAGCATTGGATGACATTCACTGGATTTGTGGATGTTGCACACAAAAAGCTCGTGCAAAGACATTTATGCTTGGGAAAAGTATCCATTACTACAATGTTCGAATAGTTGTTTATGTAGTGCCACCTGTGCCTCCCGTCATCTGGCGAAGTCTTCAGTCATTAAAAGAGGATTTGTAGATCTGCCAGGCAGATGAGAGTATAGGTCCTCAGTCGTTAAGAGAGGTTCTCGTAGATTCACCAGGTAGATCAGAGTACCTATATAGTTTTCCTTATTTACCTACGCCCTTCATACAAGTCCAGCCACTTCCCTGCAAGTTTGAGAAAGTGGAGAACAATGTTGCCGGCCGAATATTGTTATCAGCCACGGGTGGGGCGCTTGATTGGTGCTTCATTATCCTTTTCACTAACAGTTGTGTGCGCCGAACATCCACAGTGTATTCATTCCTGATCAGGGATCTAATGGAATTATGCTTCAGTGTGATAACATAGATGATAGGAAAATAGGTTTAGTTAGTATTACAGATATGCCATAAGAAAGAAGAGTGTGCTATAAGCCTAGCTTAAGACATTCACAGATTTGGATGTAGTTAGTATGATTCTCTCACGCTCTTTCCCAGCCAGTAGTGATCCTATACTGTTTATGTTAGTGTAATACGTCGAACGACGGATTTTAACAAATGCTCTAGGGTCTTACTACACACTAGTGGCCCTACTTCCCTTATATATTCACCTCATCTCAGCCTGCTACCACTTCCCCATTTGCTTCTTTCACCGCTGTTTCCTTATCTTCTGTTTCTCTCACACTATTAACCTCCTTCCTAAACATCTTTTATTCTCCCTGAAGTTTGCTGATACTGGCTTACCCCAACTCTCCTCTCCCTTCGTTTTCAGCCCCTTTCCTTCCTCTTGACCCACTGCTTTCTCTTGTACGTCTTCCAATCACAAGCACTTCTTCCCTTAAGTAACGCACATACACTTCTCTTTTATCTCGTTAGCAACTAAACTTCGTCACCCCACCATTCGCTATCCTTTTTTCACATGCCAGTATCCCACCCTCCGCAAACCACACACTCTCCTCGCATATGCCAGCGCTGCTTCACTAAATTCCTCCTATTCCTCACCCACTACCCAAGCTTCATTCATTTTAACCCACTGCCATTCTAACACTCATTCTCCCATGGTGGTACCTCTTTACAAAAGCCTCTTCAAGCTTACTTACTTTCTCCACCCTCTTCTCACCCATATCACTTCCTCTTTTCAGAAACCCTCCACAAATCTTCATCCTCGCCTCCATTAGGTAATGGTCATACATCCCACATGTGTCCCCTTTCAACATATTCGCATCCACGAGTCCCTTTTCATGTCTATCATTTAGTATTCAATCCAGTAATGTACGTTGACCATCATCCCTACTCTCGCACGTATTCTTATACATGTCCCTCTTTTCAAACCAGGTATTCCCAGCCACCAGTCTTTTTTCAGCGCACAGCGTCACAAGCATTTCATCATTTCCACTAACCTTATTGAATACCTCGTGCACCCCCCCCCCCCCCCAATTATACTATCACTTGCCACATTACCCACTTTCGCATTCAAATCACCCATCACTAATACCGAATCTCTCGTATCAGAATTCCTGACACACTCTCTCGGCTCTTCCCGAAGCACTTGCCTCTTTTCTTCGGTCCTCTCGTAGTCAGGTGCAGTAGTGCTTATAATCACCCACTTCCTGTTTTCCACTTTCATTTTCACATAAGTCTTGGGATCACTTCCTAACTCTTTCACACATTCTTATCTCTTGCCCTCACACTAACTCCCGACATGATCCCTAAGACATTTCCAAACCATTCTCTCTCCTTACCCTTGGGCTTTGCTTCACTCAGAGGTACAACCTCCAGGTTCCTTTCTTCATATGTGCTATGTATCCCCTCTTATTACCATCCACACACATTCATACACCCCAGCCTGAGCCTTCGAGGAGAGGAGCGCTCCTAGCTTGGATCCTTCTTTTAGTCTAGCTTATAGTAATTGAAACGCCAGAAGAGGAAGGTTTTCGGAACCTACTCCTGCCCCTCTCGGTCGCCTTCTACGACACGCAGGGAATACGTTGGAAGTATTCTGTCTCCCCTATTGTTTATGAGCACCCTAGGACCTCTAACTAAGAGTCTTGATGTTATCAGAACTTCTTACCAGATGTTCCCGCAGCTCGAGGCTGCACTACTTCCACCACCAGGGAAATGTAGACTCCTTTGGAGGTAAAACATGTTTCACCCTGGAAGTTTTACATCTCCCAAGGAGACTCCATGAGAGAGATTACAGGTTTGTTTGTCTAAATGCAGGTGAAACTTTAAACGCATCTAACCCACATGCTTGAAGTCTCCGTACGAAGTGAGAAAAAGAATGATACAAAGATGGGTCCTCATGTCTCTCATTAATGAGGGCAGACGTTGAGTCGCAACATACATCCCCGTGTCATGATGAGGAATGCATTGAAGGATGTTTGTGCCAAAGGTGCTGATCAAGACGAGCGCTCTCATGTATGGGAAGTTCTGAATCTAAAGCTCTATAGATGGCTCCTGAGAGATTCTGTCTATCTACGTAACTAGAGATAGAAAAATTATAATTTCCACGGAGAATGGCTGAATGTGAGGACGTCTTGACTCCACAGAAATTAGGGTTATGTATAAGAGACTATACATGTTATCAGAGATTCGTTTAAGGTTAAGGTAGACAGAATTTTGATAAAGGGACCAATGACTGGATGGAGAAGCTCAGAAAGCTTACCAATGGTTCATAAGAATGCAAAAATGAGAGAGAGAGAGAGAGAGAGAGAGAGAGAGAGAGAGAGAGAGAGAGAGAGAGAGAGAGAGAGAGAGTTTCTCGTCGTCTGCTACGTCGGATCCTCGACTGTGTCGTCGAGGATGCTATTATATTCAAGGGCCTCGGGAAGCTGATGGGGAGGTGGTGAGGAGAGGGCGAGTGAGGGTAAAGAAACTAGATCAAGTCTAGGCCTACTCCAGAGTCAACTTCACGGCTGCCACAGGTAGACGAGAGCCGCTTGCAGCGGTAATGGAAAAAAGGGGATTGATGAAATGGAATTTTCTCGCGAAGATTCGAGGAGAATGGTTGCCTGGGGATCCTCGGTGTAGTGTATTTTTGAAGAGTGGTAGCTCCATGACTAGCCTTTTTGATCACCGTTTCTTTCCCTACACCTCGAAGCTTTAGAACTCTTTACCGTCTCGTGTCTTTCCCAATGGCTATGACTTGGCACATTGTAAGTCAGGTTTTTCACTTCCTCTAAAATTCGTAAATATTCAACCTTGTCTCTCTTTCTTTTCATAATTCTCTGTATATTTCAGTTAAAGCCCTGGCCTTAATGTGGACTTCTGTCCGTGACTGTAGCCTCCAACGTAAAAAAGAAAATAGTGTGCATTGTTTATATATTCTTTTTCTTTCTTTCAAACTCTTCGCCATTTCCCGCGTTAGCAAGGTAGCGTTAAGAACAGAGGACTGTTTATATATATATATATTGAACAGTTTTGCAGTTTTGAAAACTTTGAACTTACCTCTAATTTACAGACTATAACACTCCAGCGAGGAGTAATGTTATGTTTGGATGACAGATGATAATTTGATGTAGGCCTGTGACGAGCGTTGTGCAGCCAAGATGTAAGGCCATCGATTTTGGATTTGTCGCCCCCTTCTTCCTCGAGCACTATTAGTCATCCCTCTCTGATGTCTGCCCAAGTTTACATTTCGATCTGTTAATCCTGACTTTTCTCTCTTTCATTGTTTACTTCTCATCAACACTTCTGCATGTAATTTTTCCTTCGTCACATTTTCTTTGAGTACGCCTTCCCTGCTCTGTTTTCTTTCTCTACATTTTTGTACATAAATATCTCCTCACTTTCACTTCGGTTCAGTGCTGGTTTTTGGCTGAGGTCTCCATCACTTGCAGTGTAGTTCCAAAACATTTGTTTACTTGGTTCCAGTCTTCCTGTTTACGTTCTCCTTTGCTCTTCTTACGACCTTTTATCTTGTTTCGAGAAATCATAGAAATATATATATATATATATATATATATATATATATATATATATATATATATATATATATATATATATATATATATATATACGGAAAGAGACGCTCATATTTCTAGCGGCCGCTGACTTTTCATGCATTTTCTGCCAGTGTCGACAGTTCCTGGGCTAAAACATTTCCCTCACCCCTCATATCTGTCTTATCATCCTGGCGCTACCTTATCGTCAAACATTTCCCTGAGGATCTCGCGCCACATGCACATCTCCACTCCCTACTCCCCTGTTCTTCTCTCGTTAGCGGTCCCTTCTCCTTCCCCTCGCCTTGTTTACATCCATTCCTCCTCCCCCTCTCCCCTCGGTCACCCTTGTGACAGACGCAGCCACTGGAGTATAACTGATCAGATTATGTTGCTTCCAGCCCCACTCTCTCCACGCTCTCGTAATCACAGTCTATATATATTGTTTTTATTGGGTCGTTCGTACGGCAGGAGCAGACAGACGCATCATTACGGGCCATCTTCCCACCTCCTTCCCCCTCGTTACTCCTCCCGCTCTTGCCAGGGTAAAAACAGTCCCCATGGTACACACCAGCCCCTGTGATTTCACACAAATAAGCACAGATGTTGTGGACCTTGATGTTATAGTGGTTGGCCTTTGTTGTCTGTCAGCTTCAACGCGCGAATTCAGAGTATGGTGAAGCCGTGGTCCCCCCCCCCCCCCCCCCCCCCTTCCCTTAAAGGACAGAGAACATAGTTCAACGCAGGACTTGAAGTCGTGTGTTATTCAAAGCCTATGAGTCAGGACCACTGAAGGGGTTTGACCCTTCATCTATAGCTGAGTGATGAAAGCTCCTACAATTAATATGACCAGTATGGGGTCAAGCCTTTAAAACCCCTTTATCGAGATATTGGGAAAGCTCCGAAACCCTATTAAATCAGGCTGCGGTGCAGTCATGGTGGTGGTAGTGAGGGGTCACGCAATAAAAATCCTGATGCTGGGGCGAATCTCCGATATGCCAATCTGGTGGGCACGTGGAACATAGAGTCTGTCTAATGACACTATACTGCCTCTGGTGTCGAGGGAGCTGCAGTAGTTACAGGCTGGTGCAGTGGCAATCTCTCAGGCGCAGTACTAGTGCACTGGCGGGATTAATGAAGGTAATTATACCTTTATTATAACTTTATTATACTTCTGGTCTGTCTCTGTCATTTCTGACAGCCCTGTGGCGTTTCCGTCGGTCTGTTTTTTGTTTGTCCATCTTTGGTAGATTTGTTTGCCCTTACTGATAGGCACCTGAAGCAAGCTATTAGGCCGAGGCACGTTGTTGGCTTCCCCCTTTTGTAACAGTATTTGTTCCTGGTAAAGTTAGTTGACTTGAGGAAAAAGATGCTTTATACCAGGCATTGCTTCACATCAGACAGGCAACCCCTTTCAAGTTACTCATGCTGTGCTGGATGATAACAGAGAGGTACCAGGGGTATCAAGGACTTCCTCCCATGAGTTTTGTCAGTGACCAGAGATTTGAGCATTTCCGAATCCTGGTATCATCGACCACATGTCCAAGTATGATCCTCATAATCCATCACCAGTGGCATGGTAAACTAGGGTCACCATGTTCAGGGAGATATTAGCTGTTCTTCACCAAGAGCGCAGGATTCTCAGAGCGATGAGTTCTTAAGTATTGAACACAGACTTACCGATGTTGCTTTGAAGTGGTGATTCAAATACAGAGGAGTAATTCGGCCTCCAGGAATGTCCATCAGCTGACGGCAAAAAGTAACTATTTTGCCCTTTACGGATGCAGTAGTTTAATGCATCAAGTGCCCAATGCGTCTTTTGACTGTGTGAGGTTTTATGATACTTTCAAATTAGAGATTGTGGAGCCACCCGAGAGCTATAATGATAAGACAAAGTCGTTAAGGGATTTCGTCTGGTAAGATGCCATCACTCTTGCGTAACCCACTCACACTGCCCGGTTGCCCAGGGTTTTGGTGAGCACAAAGGGATGTTTCACCGAGTAAAAGTCTGCGTAAGACTTTAGGGAGGAAAGATAAACAATGGAAATAACCAGTTTTATTGTTTCTTGCTGTGTATGCAGTGTTGAACCATCATTAACTCATCTCTATTCAGGCTGGCTACAACGAAGTTGTAACCCTCATTAACCCATCACTGTTCAGGCTGGCTACAACCAAGTTGTAACCCTCATTAACCCATCTCTGTTCAGGCTGGCTACAACCAAGTTGTAACCCTCATTAACCCATCTCTGTTCAGGCTGGCTATAGCCAATTTGTCGTATTTTGAGTAACAAGGTTCCCCGGACCGTTGATTTCAATTAGCCGTATATGGCTTATTAGCCCGATGCAGAACAGGCTTTCGCTCGGTTTTTATAATTGCGCCATATTATTTTCGCTTGTACTGATTGTCATGATTTTGCGTTTACTTCTCCTCGTTGTGTAACGTTGCGACGTTGGATTTCAAAATGACGCTGTTACGTTGCTATTGCCGATGGCTAAATAAACGCTGGTTCTTAAGGCTGCCTATGTATTGTGTGTTAGGCCATTCTCGATGCGTTTGGACACGAAGAGCTGGGGTTATCTACGGAGTAATGAGATGGTAAGGACTGGAGGCAAGATTCTTGGTATATGGATCTGGGAAAGTTCAGGGCATCACCGAAAAAGAGTCATGTGCTCATGACTGGGTGAAGGCAATAATAGTTCCTTTGCTTAAAAGTGAATAAATGTGGCTGAAGGAATCATAGAAGGATAAGTCTTTTAAGCTCTGTCATCGGTTGGGTATGATACTATAGTGACTAATCGTATTGGTAAGATTAATGATCATCCTTTGAAAAAAAAAAGAACAAGGTGGAGATAGAGGGGGAAATTGGGTGCATTAAACTTACCTTTTTAAACGTAGGCAGGCATTGCGATAATTTTTTGAAAGAAAAAAAGTGTATTACGAAGGAATACAAAGAAGTTCAAACAGGAACAGACCACCGGGTCCTTTCGAAGGTGTGTGTGATTGTGGAAGAGATATAGAAATAGTAAATCAGTGTTGTAAGGGTAGAAATACGTACATATTGAAAATACGAAAGTATAATTATTTCATGTAGTTAGGAACGCGCAAAAAATGTCGGTCGTGGATTTGAATATAGTTCTTTATCAAGTTTGTTCTTAAACGTGTCTATGGTACTAATTTTAACCACTCTAATTGGTAAGTCATTCCGTATTTATTCAGTATTCATAATCCGCCAAGTCTTCGTTGTCGTGAACCAAATAACCATTTTCAGTTGTTAATGGACCAACTAACTAGGTAATGACCATTTGTTTTGCTTCTAACGCATCCTAAAACTCCTTTGGGCTTCTTTTGCTATTTTCAGCGATATGCACTTGATACTGACGTTTGATTTGGCGTATAAGTCTTTTCGTTTCTCTACGGCAGACTTACATGCTTTGCTCTTTCAAGCTGGTTTTTAGTCTCCTTAAGCTTCTTATGTACTGCTGTCTTAAACAACGGACACTGCTTTGTCATCGCTCCAACATTTTGGGTTCGCATTGGAAAAACACCATCTATTACGCGTTGGCAACAGATAATCCCTCCACTGCTTTGAGCGTTTTATTGTGAGGCTCTTCCAAGCTGCGTCCATGTCGCCTTCATTTCTATCATCCCAAGGCTGCTTTTCAAAAGCAATACGAAGATCTTTAGAATTTGCAAGTGTAGACTTTGGGATTCTTTCGTGACTCTATTTCACCAACATTACAGGCGATGTTGAAAGTTAACTCGTAAGTAATTCGCCGGTGATCACTTGTACCAAACTTTTCTCCCACTTCAACATTGTTAACGAGATCGTAATTTGTCGTTAGAACTAAATCTAATATATATTCTCGTCGCGCTTAGGTTTATCAACTAATTGTATTACGGCACTATTAAGCAGATTTAGGTAAAGCTCTTATGAATATATATATATATATATATATATATATATATATATATATATATATATATATATATATATATATATATATACATGCATTGAAAGGATCACAATTTTGCGCGTGATCATGATATTCCCGAGTCCACGGGGAAAATGAAACACGATAAGTTCCCATGTGCACTTTCGTGTAATAATCACATCATCAGGGGAGACACGAGAGAGAAATATAACAGTCAGTTGATATACATCGAAGAGACGAAGCTAGGACGCCATTTGGTAAACATGCGATTGTCCAAGACAGACAACAAGCGTTCATAAACTTATCATTTTACAAATTTTATCAACAATAAAGTTACCTAATTTGTATAGACCATCACTAATATTAAGATTATAATTCTTTGTGCATTCAGTAATAGAAAATCCAATGATATTTCTCGTGGTGATAGAGTTAGAGTTAATAACTGCGATGGCATTACTCCAGTCAATACAATGATCATAGTTTTTAACGTGATTAATGAATGCATTTGCTCATATATCCATTATTACTCATCTCAGCGTGACAGTTAAATTATCATCATTTCAATCTATGTTCCTTAGGGCATTACGTATTTTCAGTCCAGAGTTTATTGATGATGGGTTTGAGAAGATATATTCTATTGGATCTAAGTTAAAGTACCCTAGATCTTTCATTGATAAATCCCTTAAGTTAGCAAAGAAATCATTTTATAGAGTTGAGCCCAACCTCCCATTGACACCAAGAATCTTTTAGTTCTCCCTTTTAATAATGATTTTACTTTACTTCCTATGTTGCTTAAATCCTTTTATAATGGCAATAGTTCGTATGTCAATGGTAAGCATGAGTGGGAGGTTTGAAATAGACGTGGGAATGCATCTTGGTTGTGTGACGTCACCATGCTTGTTTCCTGTTCCTATTACCGGGTCATTACGGGGGATGAGGAAGATATGAGGGAGGGGTTGTAATAACGGTGCACTCTATAATGGAAGTTACTACAATGATGCTGTTGTATGAATCGAAGCAGTAGATGGCTAGAGGAATGGCCAATTTAGTCATGTTTTTAGGAAGAAGATGCTGGGAGTAACACGAGTCAAAGAAAGATCCTTTCTTTTTCTTTTTAAAGCTACGTCATGTCCCAGAGCAGTGTCTGTTTTCATGGTGGAAACTGAAAGGTTTGGTTGAGTATTACGTATGTGGGAGTGAAACTCAGTCTGGCTCGTGTGGGAAGCTGAGAAAAGAGCCTTTTAAGGGAGAAAATTTGACTGGGTCACAAAAAGCTCCGTTGGATGGAGGGACTTTAAGTGTAGTGTGTTTAAAAGACTTGCATGAGGGGGTGTTCGTTCTAACCCTGATACATGGACATGAGACCCAGGTTAATACAGGTCAGGATAGATAATGATAATTACAGTTGATAAAGATAAGCAGTCATTCAAGCTATGCAGATGGTGAGTTTATCAGAAAAGTAATTCAATGGAGCTATTGCCCGTATGGAGGTGATAAAAAAGGATTGTTTCGCTTGACGGTGAGGTGAAAGAATCTAGTTTCGCTCGATGGTAATGCGAAACGATTTGGTTTCACACAACGGTGATGTGAAAGAATTTACTTTCACATGACGAATGACGATAAGAAGGGCTCATATATTAGCACACTGACTTTCACATTTCACTTCAACATACTATACATGAGAAGAGGACATGTGTGAGTGAAAGGAGAAGCTGTATATATCTGATACACCCCTTGTAACTGGGAACGGGGTGAACGGTAATAGAATAGAATAGTAATTGCCCATTTCCCCAGCATGGTGGCGAGGGTCTACGCTTGTGTAGCCACATCTCAGAAATCTTCTTTATAATTTTTTTCACTGTTTTTTTTTTCATATTCTCTCTTCGATTATTATTTTTTGTTCATCCACCACCATACTCTTGTAAAAGTACTTTTTCTAATTTCATTCTTTTACCCAGCTTTTTACTTTGCTTCTGGCTATGTCTTCTCGTACAGCTTTCTTTGCTCTTCTTGGAAGACCTTCTCACTGGCGCTCTCGTTGAATTGATTCAGAAATTTGGAAAGTTGTCACCGTATCGTTCCTCCTCCTCCTCCTCCTCCTCCTCCTCTACCCGAGCGCTGGAAAATCGATAGCTCCCATCTTCTCCCTGTAACTCAACTCCGGCATTTCAGCCCTGATCTTCGTCTCTCTCCGCTGGATCCCTCCACGTCAGACCCACATGCGCTTCCAAGAGGAGATGGCTAGACTGGCGATGCCTACCCTTGACCTTGTCCTAACATAGGCCGTGGGCCCATGTCCGAACATCTTAACTACCAACGTCAAGAAATGACAATTATGACATGAACAAAGTGGTAACTCCCATCAGGTCTTTCAGAGTAATGTTCTGAAGGTATGCTGAGTACCAGGTCAAGACCCGAGACTCCGTCACTTTCTCACTTACACAAGTCCAGGAGACCTGTTGTAGATGAGAGCTTTCCTTTGACCCTCATAAGTCATTCCTTGCGCACCAACAATCGACATATATTTTTTTTTTCTCCTGATCATCATTTCCATCGTTATACACATCTTGTTCAGTAGAGATACTTGTGTGTAGTTTACCGAGTCTTTCCCATTTCCTCTCCTGCAGACGCAAATTTTTTTCTCCCTTCTTCAGTTCTGCCACTGATTCCTTTTTTCCCCCCCTCGATGTTTCCAAGATCTCAAGAGGTCCGCCAAGTCTTTTTTTTTTGGCATACTTTCCCAGCATATATGGAGAGGCTCTCTCTCTCTCTCTGTCAGCTTTATGTGCGGGATATGGATCAAGATCCATCAATATCCCAGCTCTCTCCCGCCTAACAATCACAGCACTATTCACGGGCTCCTCCTAGTCCCATCTCGTTAGTATTTGGGACTACGTGTCCTCCACAGTGAATACATTTTGGAAACCTGCATTCAGCTCCTCGTATATTTTCCTTTCTGCTTCAACGGTTTGTGCTTGTGAATCCCTCGGGGTGTGTGTGTGTGTGTGTGTGTGTGTGTGTGTGTGTGTGTGTGTGTGTGTGTGTGTGTGAACACAAGTGAGAACATGAGGAGTGGATACACAATGAATAAGTTCATATTTATATATTTGTGTTTACTTATTATTATTTAGGTATTCTTGTGTTTTGTCTCAACCTGTTTCTTAGATTTCCCACCGTGTCTATGGCTAACTTATTGCCTCTAACACCTAGTGAGTATACTGTCAGTAGTTACCATAGTATCTGCTGACGAGCTGAATAGCAAGACACATCCACACCGGTGCCTGCTGTACACCGTGATGCCGCCAGCCAACCCCTGCGTCGGAGGCTCTAGTGGTAGGGCCATACACGACACCATCAGATGATGGAGACCTGTTATGTCTCAGCGTAGCAACACACGTCCTCGTCGTTACCCCCATCGTGGCCGCCAGCTGAGGTATCTGGCAGTGCAAAGCTTCGAGTATGATAATAGATTAATCCCTAAAACGTATGATTTAGTTGTCGTCCTTAGAGTACAAAGGTAGATCATATCAAGTACGTCCATTGTCTTCTCTCATTCTCCACGAATTTTCTGCCAGGTCCTCCTCTTTTGATCAGACTCTTATCTCCCCTCCTTATCTCTGTTTCTGAGACTCTTCTTTCAATCTCCCATTTACATCGTTTATTTTATTTGAATTCCGTCATGTTCATATGAGAGGTGTGATCGTCGCCGGGGACTCCAACCCCTTTGATATAAGAGACGAAAATTAATTGGCCGTGGATACCGTAGAATGTCTTTGTTCCTGCGGTAAAATACTGGGAATGAGACGCTCGTGGTTGTCTGCCACACAGTTCGAGGAATTCTACTCAGAATGTCAGAACGTCACTGTGTCTTAGTTTTATGCATTTGGATATCTTATAGTCTATAATTTTTAAGGCCATTTTATATATATATATATATATATATATATATATATATATATATATATATATATATATATATATATATATATATATATAAAGGACTAGTGATTGGGAATTCCTGGTTGCAAAAGAGGAACGAGTTGGTTTCCAAGTTTGGGCGAGTGTGTAAAAGGAGAAAGTTGAGAATTAGTGTGAAGAAAAGTATGGTTATTAGATTTAGCAGGGTAGAGAGAGGTCAGCTGGAGTGTGAGTGAAGAGAGCATGCAGGAACTGGAGCGCTTTAGATTCATGGGAGTGGACATGACACTGGATGGTACCGTGGGAGGTGACGTGAGCCACAGGGTGGATGAAGGAGCTCAGGTCCCGGGCACGTGCAAGAGTGTGTGGTGAGAGAGGTGACCTTCTGTGAGGGTATGATCGACGGTGCTGCGGTCCCGGAGGAGGGCGGATGTGTTGAGTATTAGATGTTTTAGGACAAGGGAGTGGTAGAGCAAGAAGAGAGTATATGAGAGGGCTGAAGATAATGATGAAATGCTTTACATATGAGGATGAGAGAGGAGAGGCTGACGACGAGGTCATACATGTCAGTAGTGGAGGGAACAAGATGTTGAAAACCAAGCAGAACGTGGAAGGATAAAGAGAATAACGTTGTGAATTCTCGGGGAATGAACATGCAGAAGGGTGTGCGGAGTGGAAGAGAATGAGCGAATTCGACCGATGTGGTATACGGGGGATGAACAGCTGTCAGCAAACTGAACAATGGCATAGGAAGCAGACAGGAGAAACCTCGGAATTGGTTTGTGGGACTTGGTTGTTACGGTGCATTGTTCATAGCTAGAGAGTATATGTGAGCAAAGGAGGCCTCTCTTCGTCTGTTTATTGGCGCTTCCCTCGAACGTGGAAAACGGCGAACAAGCGAGTATATATATATATATATATATATATATATATATATATATATATATATATATATATATATATATATATATACTTCTAGACTTGTCCTCCCAGTTTTGTCATGTGTGTTCACTGAAAACAAAACACTAAGTTAAGCATCCTTCTTGATATCACTACCATGAAGATCCGCTTTTTCACATTCATCCTCCTTTGAAAAGAGATCAGATCATAGGGAAAAATTCAGCGAGTGTTCAGCAGCTTTCCCTTGTGCGTCGGTTATGATGTGTCAACATCAAAATATCAGTTCCACTGAATGTCATTCATCATCTCTCTTAGTTCCTGTACACCGCAGGCAGTGAGGTAGGGAGCGTCCACGTTGTCACTGCGCTTTGCTATGCATGTGTAGGTGTCAAGGCTGTTCTGTTCAGTCCGTATCATGCTTCTTGATGTACAGGTTATTCATGGCGAATATTATATCAGTTTTTGGGTTGGCTTCATTTGCATGTTAATGAGCTGATTAGCTTAATGAACGCCAGGGCGTAGTGCCGTCGGTGTCCGCTAGGGGCGCCTTGTTTTGTGTCCATTTATTTCCCTTGGATACCACAGGTGGCGCTGCACACAATACCGTACAGAAATTCTTTGCCGTGACGCTAACACGGTAAACAGGAGCCGAGGAGACTATGAGCGTATGTAGTGCTTTAAGTCTTTCCCCAAGGTAATCTCCGTCAGTGGAATGTGTATACCAATATTTATCCTTAACAAATACCGGTTTCTCTTTTCTTTCTTTTCATGTGAAGGAGAGAAGCCATTGTTGTCTCTTTATCTTTCACTTTTCCCTTGTACAGCTGAGGAAATATCTCTTGTGAATATTTGTGCTATCATGAATTTTTTCTTATATTTTATGTTAATGCTTGTAGACTGTTGTACGGTTTGGAGAAGTCATCACAAAAACGTATCCAAATTCTACGCTGCATGAAGATATCTTAGACCCTATGGTATGCAAGATGAGTTAGAACTCGAACAGAGGGAGAGAAAGAGTGGGAGCGAGTATAAGAAAGGGAATTTCCATATCACATCATATTCGCTTTGCAGAAAAGATACGGTTGTAAATATCATCTGTATCTTTTGTGTAAACCCATTCCAATCTCTACTCCCTCTCCAAGAAAAGATTCTCTTCTCATTCCCAGTGGGAAAACTCGGAAGACACCAGTTCTCAAGATGACGAACCGTAAGAAAAAGATGGTACGCGATAACAACGTGCTCTCCAGGGAAAGTAGATGGCCATATTTCGTTTTCTTCTCTCGAGCCATTTTTCCTTTCCGCCATTGTCTGCGTGATTTTTCATAGACTCTGAATTGAGATCAGTCTGTTGAAACATTCACCTGCAGCTCAGGAATGAATTGCCATGCTTGCCTTCGCATTTTGAATTACGACTGCAGAACCAGGTGGATGTACTCTTAACGAAACCAAGGCAGGACCAGCTAGATGACGTGAAGCTGGTGACGTCCAGTGATTATGGAAGAAATATCGTAATAATCTCCTGTGATGATAATGTAATGCGCTGGGATGCTGAGCGCCCTGTGATAACGTAATGGGATGGTGAGCGCCCTGTGATAACGTAATGGGATGCTGAGCGCCCTGTGATAACGTAATGGGATGGTGAGCGCCCTGTGATAACGTAATGGGATGGTGAGCGCCCTGTGATAACGTAATAGGATGGTGAGCGCCCTGTGATAACGTAATGGGTTGCTGAGCGCCCTGTGATAACGTAATGGGATGCTGAGCGCCCTGTGATGATGTAGTGCGTTGGGATGCTGAGCGCCATATGATGATATTGTAATGCGTTGGGATGCTGAGCGCCATGTGATGTTAACGTAATGCGTTGGGATGCTGAGCGACCTGGGAGCATAAAACATCGAACGCTTTGATACGTGACGCACCCAAAACATAACGTGTAGATCAGCCATATGGCAGGAATGATAAGACTTGCTCTAGGTAGATATAACGAGGTGTTTGATAAAGAACGAATGCCCGATAACGAAAATCTATAATGCGTCAGGATCCATCTAAGAATACAATAGAGCTCAGTATTCGTTGGTTGTTCCCACATTGCTAATTTAGGGGGCCCGATTTGGCATGTCCTCCAGGGGTGTATGTAATTGTCTTGCTAAGAGTACCGTGCTGGAAGGTCTGTTAATTCATCCTGGACCTGCTAGTCCCTCCCGGATCGAAGTCTACTGTATTCACTGGATTTACAGCTCGGTTATTCTAGTGTCAAACGTTTAAGAATGCTTAAGTATACCACTGCACGCTGACACCTGTAATAGTGCCGGCTCCCCTGCCAATGGGAAGGGATGAGTCTCACTGCGTAATGAATACATAACAGGAAGTGTTCACAATGTGGATTATTATTCGTTTTTTTTTTTCTTTTTTTGTAGCAGCGATGCCAGACGCCTCGCAGACGGCTGCTCCTATGGCGTGGATGGAACTTCTCCCTTTAGAGCCGGCTGGTCCTTACAAAGTTTTGTCAAGGACTGTGAGGAAATTACTTTCTTTGTAGACGGTTGTGGGTTGGGTGTAGGGGGTGGGCCAGGGGTGGATATTGCATCCTTTGATGCACTTCCTTTGATAGATAATAATGAGAATTTACTTTTCTCGTGAGCAATAATGAATGTTATTAAGATTCTCACTCGACGGAATAGATATCTGGTATGTTTTATGGAGTGACCGACATGGCACGGGCACAACCTGCCCCCGGTCAAAGGCCATCTCGAGTGGAAGAAGTGAAATGAGAGGAAAAAGAAAGAGATTAACTAGGTCTTCGCAGATCCATCGATGATATACGTGTTAGTCTCTGTTTTTTCAGTGTAGCTGAGACACGTGCTACTGAAGGCCCAAATCATAACAATGCCATAGCCCTAAATACCTATATATATATATATATATATATATATATATATATATATACACACACAGTAATACACCCAATCCTAAGCCAGGTAGCCATTTATCGACGAGCCCCAAGGGGAGGATGAACATCTGGTTTGGTTGTGAGCCGACTCCCCAACCCAAGACTCGAACCCAGGCGGATCCGCGTGTGCTTCATAGTCACCGACGTTAAACACAACGCTACAGTTGCTCAGTAATCTTCCTTCTGCATTTCAGAATTGATATATCTTAATACGTGTGTGTGTGTGTGTGTGTGTTACACCGATTCCTACAGTACATCAGAAACGCGCACGTTCCTAGTTGTTTCTCTTCAGTACGGCCCTCACACTCTCACTTCCTCTCCGTGTCCATTCATCTCGGATTAGGTTTTCCCCAGCATCCGCTCACACTCTCACTTCGTTTACCCGCCACTTCAGATGCCAGTCCTTCACATTAGCGATAGAGAAACCATCTTTCCATCATTCCCAGCCCCTCAGCCTAGTTCATAATTCATGTAAGCATTTCAGAACCTCTATCTCGGCCGTCTCTATAGCAACTGTTAATATTTCATAACCAGCCACCATTGCTGGATGCATCACATATTCCATCATGTCCTCTTGTACCTCCGGGCAAGCCCCCTTTTTTTTTTCCAGTTTATGACTGTCCTCAGACATCAGGCTTCTAGTTTGCTTAATAATCTATATCTCTCATACGTATCTTGGTTTCCATATTACCATTGTCTTTCACTGCCTCTCCGTCGTGCTCACCTCCCTGTGATCGTTTGCTTTGCGTTTCACTGGGCTTTCACTTCGCCATCCAACTCTCCAGTGTCATGTTCAACTTTTATTTCTATCCTTTACGATTCTGGCAGACTCCTTCAACTCTGTAAAAACACTGTGAGTGAGAACAACCTTCTCGTAAATGTATTTTTCTCGTACAATGACTTTCGTAGTATCCATTTCTTGTCATCATATTCCACTTTCATTCATATATCAGTGAATTCGCTGAAGCACATTTCATATATTTATGGAATGATAGCGGATACTATGGAATATTTCTCGGAAAATTAGATGATTTTTAGTTGCACTAGCATGTCAGGCCAGGTCAGAAAAATTGACTGGGATGTGAGCAAGAATAATTAAGAGAAAAAAAAGATTTTTCTTAGTGTCTATCGTCTTGCTTTCTCAACACGTCCGTCCTCTTGTTAGATATTTGTAATGTGTATCACACAAGGTGTCGCGGTAAGACAAGGGTCTTAGGAAGGGGAGGTGCACAAGCCATCCATAATCTCCTTACATGAGGAGCTGCAGACTTAAAAACTCTTAGTTGCTGACTTAACTCTCCGACAGTGTGGAGGAGACAGGTTTGTGGCCTTCCTATCAAGCCGACTCCCGGCAGTTGTGCTGTAGCAGAAACTACTCAGTGTCCAGCAAAGTACTAAGCAGGCATTATTGCAGGCATACCGTGCTAACCATGTATGAGGGGCTGGGGGTTCCTAATATCCATCTGCAAGTGGCTAGATGTGACCCCGACTGGTGCTCGCTGACCACTCCTGTCAGATTAGGTGCATAAATCATGTGAACTCAGCGCTACAGTTCTTATGCACTGCGGTATGACCCTGTGGTGTAGAAGACCCGTTCTGTATGGGCCACATCATGGCTCCGACCATCATATCCAAGGGACGTATTGCCGTGCTCAAGAGCTGTATAGTCATGCTCAAGGGGTTGGGTACCAGTGCCTAGTCGGAATCAGTTCCTATGCAATCCAGTTAAACCTCCGACAAAGGTAGTAGGGTATGAACGACGATTAGCCAAGAAGTGTGTAGTGCTGTGGGTTTTACATGTGGCTACTACTCGTCTCGTGAGAACACACATTCATCTCAGTAGGACTCGCGCAATGGCGCTGCGTAAAGTTGCAGCAACGATGTGTTGTGAGTTGCAATGCGGAGAGAGCCCCTGCCTCCCACTCCATTTCCGCTCAGGCTGGTGGTAAGCAGATGGTTAGTATGGGGTAACTTGCGGCGCTGCAGCTGTGGGTGTGAATATTGCTGGCTGACCGCATAAGGCAGCAGCAAATGCTGTGGAAGGTTCGTCCTGTGTGGTGCTCGCATCTTAACCACGATCTAGAATTGCTGTAGGGAGCGTCATCATATATCGCACCGTGAAGATAAAACATTGTTCGTAGTAGGTGTTCAAAAACGGGAATCGATACCTAGATGAATCCCACACAATCACTGTCAGCCGTAGATACGAAGAGCTTATTACAGTCCATTAAAAAGATACTGTTATGAATATACTCCTGTTCCAATCAGGCGAGTTCTGCGACTATTCTAAGATTTATCCTCCTGTAGGAAAGTTTATCCTCCAGCCCAGAAAGTAATTCGCGAGAGGAGTGCGGCTTGACACAAGGTACAGCTAACAGACTCGTGTTTACTTAAGGCAAGATCAATAGAGATACTTGTGATGAAGTGTGGTGTCTTACTGTTGGCACAGCAGAGAGAGTTGGGGGAAGCGGTCAAATTGTCGTTGAGACTTGCAAGGTTTGATCATTCGACTTTAACTTCATCGTTAGGTTGTGATTTAGCTTAGGTATTTGGTTTTAGCCTGGCTAACCTGAGGTTGATCTAGTTGTTTAGATTTGATTTGGTTGAGTCGTAAAGTGTGAACCTAGCCTGCGATGTGTAACAAGGCTGCGTTTGTCGCCTCTCCTGATTACTGGGAATGGAGACGTAACTGTTATTGAATTCCATTACACACACACACACACACACACACACACACACACACACACACACACACAAATCTGTTTTTGCAGGGAAATAGTGCATATAACTGGGAGATGTATGAAAGAAAGAGGAGGAGGTCAAGAGAAGGGTGCAAGAGGTGAGAGTGAGTGAGGAAGAATGATTTGGTAAACAGAGAAGAGGTAGTGAAAGCTTTGCGGAAAATGAAAGCCGGCAAGGCCTCGGGTTTGGATGGTATTGCAGTGGAATTTATCAAAAAGTGGGTGACAGTGTTGTTGACTGGTTGGTGAGGATATTCAATGTATGTGTGGCTTATGGTGAAGTGCCTGAGGATTGGCAGAATGCATGCATAGTGCCATTGTACAAAGGCAAGGGGGAAAAAGGTGAGTGTTCAAATTACAGAGGTATAAGTTTGTTGATTATTTCTGGGAAATTATATGGGAGGGTATTGATTGAGAGGGTGAAGGCATGTACAGAACATCAGATTTGGGAAGCGCAGTTTGGTTTCAGAAGTGGAAAGTTTTTATCCAGGATGTAAGGCATGTGTACGAGTAGGAAGAGAAGGAAGTGGTTGGTTCTCAGTGAATGTCGGTTTGCAGCAGGGGTGTGTGTGTGATGTGTCCATGGTTGTTTGATTTGTTTATGAATGGGGTTGTTAGGGAGATGAATGCAAGAGTTTTGGAGAGAGGGGCAAGTATGCAGTCTGTTGTGGATGAGAGGGCTTGGGAAGCGAGTCAGTTATTCGCTGATGATACATCGCTGGTGGCTGGCTGATTCGGGTGAGAAACTGCAGAAGCTGGTGGCTGAGTTTGGTAAAGTGTGTGAAAGAAGAAAGCTGAGAGTAAATGTGAATAAGAGCAAGGTTATTAGGTACAGGAAGGTTGAGGGACAAGTGAATTAGTAAGTTTGAATGGAGAAAAACTGGAGGAAGTGAAGTGTTTTAGATATCTGGGAGTGGATTTGGCAGCGGATGGAACCATGGAAGCGGAAGTGAGTCACAGGGTGGGGGAGGGGCGAAAGTTCTGGGAGCGTTGAAAAGTGTGTGGAAGGCGAGAACAGTATCTGGGAAAGCAAAAATGGGTATGTTTGAAGGAATAGTGGTTCCAACAGTGTCATATGGATGCGAGGCGTGGGCTATAGATAAGGTTATGCGGTGGGGGGTGGATGTGTTGGAAATGAGATGTTTGAAGACAATATGTGATGTGAGGAGGTTTGATCGAGTAAGTAATGAAAGGGTAAGAGAGATGTGTGGTTTTATAATAAAAAGAGTGTGGTTGAGAGATCAGAAGAGGGTGTATTGAAATGGTTCGGTCACATGGAGAGAATGAGTGAGGAAAGATTGACTAAGAGGATATATGTGTCAGAGGTGGAGGGAACGAGAAGTGGGAGACCAAATTGGAGGTGGAAGGATGGAGTGAAAAAGATTTTGAGCGATCGGGGCCTGAACATGCAGGAGGGTGAAAGGCGTGCAAGGAATAAAATGAATTGGAAGGATGTGGTATACCGGGATCCGTGCTGGGGCATGTGAAGCGTTTGGGGTGAAGCATGGAATGTTTTGTAGAGCTTGGATGTGGAAAGGGAGCTGTGGTTTCGGTGCATTATACATGGCCTTTGTTGTCTTTTCCTAGCGCTACCTCGCGCGCGTGCGTGGGGAGGGGGGGTGTCATTTCATGTGTGGCGGGGTGGCGACGGGAATGAATAAAGGCAGCAAGTATGAATTATGTACATGTGTATATATGCATATGTCTGTGTATGTATATGTATGTATACGTTGAAAAGTATAGGTATGTATATGTGCGTGTGTGGACGTGTATGTATATACATGTGTATGTGGGTGGGTTGGGCCGTTCTTTTCCTCTGATCCCTTGCACTACCTCGCTAACGCAGGAGACAGTGACAAAGATAATCAAAAAGAATAATATAATATATATATATATATATATATATATATATATATATATATATATATATATATATATATATATATATATATATATATAAACAAACTATTTACCACTACACCACGAGAATCGAACCCCGGATTGTCTGTGTGGCAGCCAGGCAACCTAACCCCCTCTCCGTTATGAGCTTAAAACAGCATCTCCTCTGTAACCACTCGCTGATTCACGGATTTCCTGAAGGATGCGTGACGCATTTGGCATGATCCGTGAATCAGCAAGTGGTTACGGGGGGGAAGCTGCTTCAAGCTCATGTGGCATGGTGGTTAAGCTACCTGGCTGCTATATAGACGGTTCGAGGTTCGATTCTCGGGGTATAGTGGTAAATAGCTTAGTTTTTAGAATAGATATCATGTGTACATTAAATGGTTGATATATGTGTGCGTGTGTGTGTTTGTGTACCTCTTCGCTGTTTCACACGTCAGGAGAGAAGCGCTAGATACAAACGAAGATCGGACTCGCTTTCTAGCTGTCTGTCAGGAATAATGCACTGGAAACAGTCTACAACCAAGCCCCACAGACCTCTCTGTACTTAACCATTACCCCTTCAAATACCCTGGTTTAGCCCAGTAACGGCAAGTCTCCCCCTGTATACCATTGCATTCTAATTCGTAACCTAACACCCTCCCGCATGCTCAGTCCAAGATCACTTGAAGCATCCTTCACTCTATTCTTCCATCTTATCACTGGATTCCCTTCCTTGTCCCTTCCACTTGTGACACTTATCCCTTTCTCGTCAGTCTCTCCTCGCTCACCCTCTCCATATGTCCAAACCACTTCAGCACACTCTCTTCGGCTTTCTCAGCCCTTTAATTACTACCACACCCATCCCTTATCCTGTCATTATTTTGTCGATCAACCCTCCTATTCTATTATCCCCAGTCATTTCATCCACCCCCTTCCGCACTTATTCTTTATTTAGGTCCTATACTTCACATCTCTACAACACAGTCGGGACTCCTAGACTATCAACAGACCCATCTCTCCACAGACTCCTCAGTGCACCCAGGATCTTTGGCCCCTCTCACGCAACCTATTGATTCATTTCAGCTCCCATAGTTCTCTGTGCTTCCATGTCCACTCCCAGGTATCTAGACCACTCAGCTTCCACCAGGTTCACTCGATTCAAAGTCACACTCTAACCCACCCTTCCCTGCTAAACCTCATTATCTTACTTTTACCCTCACTAACTCTCTCAACTTCCGCCTTACACATGAGCAAAACAATTCAAGGTTATAAGAAATATTACCGCAAAAAAAGAGAATAATTAGTCCTTGTCAGACCACAGTTTCCCTCATTATGAATATTCTCACGTTTTGTCAAGTCCGTTCCAGCCAGCATTCTCTGTTCCGTGTCGATTTTCCCGTTCCGTCGCCTCCTTTCCGTTCCGTTCCGTGTTATATCTGTTCCGCTGCCATGTTCTCTTTTTCCTCTCGTGTTCTCGAATCCGCTGCGCGATCTCAATTCTTTCCCCCTCTTTTATTTTCCCCTTTCGTATCGTGCTATAAGCCAATTTCACCGAAATATTGGGAGAGATTAGGAATCTTTTTTCAAAGGCTGCCCCTTTTGAGTGGGCTTCAATGGTGTAATATCATCAGAAAGTAGAAATTCGCTAATTTTCGTAATTTTCTTACGTGATGATTTTTCTTATATATGTACTGCTGTACTTGAGGCAGAATATATAGCTATATCGTCGTCTTTTGATTCCTTAAAATTGATTATTAACTGGGCATTACTATGATTGTACATAGTCATGTGTGTAACGATTTTCATTAGCCTAGACGATGTATTTCCGAACAATGAATTTTTTTTTGCCGTTTTCTATTTCAGTGACGCGGGTGCGTTCCACTTTGTCAGTTGTTTTTCTTACACTGGATATCTTATAAAGAAAGTAAGTTTTCAAGCTACGTTTTAAGCTGCAGTGAGGCTCTATCTTTCATTTCTCTCTCCCTAACTGAGTTGAATTCTAGGACCCTCAGCCTCCTCTTCGTTTCCTATTTTGGTCTCTAGATGCGCATGAGGGACGCTAGGTATATTTCTTCTTGTGTATGCATTTGAGAGCCATGAATCATAGATGCTCGACTCGGTGTTCGGAAGCCTTAACCTCGTGATAAAGTTTTGCGTTTGTTCGAGCCGACAGCTTGAAGTATAGGTGGCTTGAGGTAAGAGCGTGAATCTCCTTTGTGATTGAAGGATCAGGGCTTAGAGTGGTGTGGACTTGAGAAGGGTTTTAGTGGAGAGTGCTCGAGGGTGTGGTGAGGGAAAAGTAGAAGGTAGCGGTTAGCGTTGCAGACCTTGACGCATTTATGGACTGCTTAGGGTCGAGCGTGATCATAGGTTCGATTCCTGGTTGCGTCAGTCGGTCCATAGTGAACCCTGCTGTTCATCTTCCCCCAAGGAGTTCGGCGTTATAATGGATACTTTACTTAGGTTAGGGTATATATATGATCTAGCAGTGCTGTGATGCAAATACTTCAGATTAATTTCGATACAGGACTTCAGGAAGAATCCTGATCTCAGTAAATAACTGTTGGTGATCTGCAAAGTGAGGACGTTTTTAAATCAATCTCTAAGTACTTAATTACCATCATTAATCCATAAATGATAAAGATATATAAAGATAGAAAGATAAGATATAAGTATAATTTCTAATCTATATTTTTTCACTCTCTCAGTTGACTTTATTTTGTTTTGTCTTTTTTTGTGCCATCCGTATTTATTAGGCGTGTGACAAAGATCTTTATTTTGTCAACATTACGGTGACATTTCATTAATCTCTGAATTTGAGTATTTTCTTCGAATGAAGTATAACTTTTGTTCAGCTTCCGCATTTCATAGCATATGCTCTCATAGGGTTGAGTTTTATCACCTCTAAATTCCCCAAGAAGTTTGTATGAACATATCTTCAAGAACCTGTTTTGTTCAAGACAGTCTACATTTACGCTCAGTTTTATTAAATGGTTTCAGCTTCCATGAGCTCTAGATTCTTCGTTATTTAATATCGTATCAAGACTTTTCTTTGTTTATAAAGCTTAACATGTTCTTTAAAACGGCTTCCCCTGTATCGTAGAACAGGCTTATTACAATATTGAGTGGATATTATAATGCCTCTTATGATCTGAACTTCTATTGCAAAGTTGAGTGTGTATAACTTATAAAGTTAGCAAGCCTTGTTATGTAGTCTACCTTGGACTATAAATCTGGCAGTGTGTTATAACTCTGACCACGTATTATAAAGCTGGCTAGCCTTACTATGTAATATACTTTGAACCATAAATCTGGCAGCGTGCCATAAGTTGGCATAAGCAGAGCGTTTGTGAAAAAGCTGACGTGTGTTATGTATGGCATGTTATGAAACTGTCACCGTATGAGAAAGTGTACCTTGTATATGTATAAACCCAGCCGCGTGTGGCCTAAATTTGACCTTGTAATAATTATATTATGTCTTTATCATATCACTATATTCTTTTCACAGTGATGTCGCCTTATCTACTTTAAAGACTCGACCAGTTATGAGATATCACGTGGGCTCCTCGCAGTCACCCATATCCTAGCAGCTGACATTTTTCCGCTTTAATGTGAACACACACACACACACACACACACACACACACACACACACACACACACACACACACACACACACACACACACACACACACACAATCAAGAACTGCCAACGAAGCGATTGGCACGTAAAATTGAAGCATTCTCCTCCGCCGTGCCAAATGAGGTGAGAGGCAGCACGCTTTTACAGGGTGTTGTTGATGCCAGCATAACAGCCCTCTCACACACCCTCTCTACCCCTTCCCCTCCACGCTCGGCCCGCTCGAACTTCACCCTGGCCTCGCTTCCGGTCCCCTTCTCCGACCACTGAATGCGAAAGTCTCTCATTAGTGGTGATGGCACTTGATCCCGACACGATTAACGCCGGTGAAACCTGATTTGCCTTGTCTTCATTTATAATTTGACAGGTTATCAGTTATTCCACAGTGATCTCGTCAGGCGAGGTGTGGGGGGTGTCCCTCCCGTGTCCACAGTCGGCTCGGTGCGGAGGGGCTTGGTGCTACAGCTGCGTGACTTGGGATTGTCAATGGGTACATTTGATACCATGCAAGAATTGTGAACATCTTTCATTTTCTTTATGTCCACGATGCACCGTTGCATATCATCCATTTAGACATTTTTTCATGAGGTTTTAGTTTGCCTCTGGCCTTTATCTAATATTCAGAATTTTAGGTTTTTTGAATAAAGATTTCGATAAAGCTGGCAGAGGTATCTTGTCTTTGCTTTTGAATACGAGCATTACTGGAACACGATTCATTGCCGAGAACTCTTACTATGGACTTGGTCTTGGCGTGTTTATCCTCAAAAGATGTTAATCTTCTCTCTTACTATGGACTTGGTCTTGGCGTGTTATCCTCAAAAGATGTTAATCCTCTACGTCTACCACCGCTGGAGACTTAGTAACCTTTTTGAAGTGGTAGTTCCGCTGCTGGCCCCGGTACCTCCAGCCAAACATCGAACCATCACCTCACAGCGGGAGTCGGTTCAAATAAACGAAAACGTAAATTACCTGCGGCTTGCGCCTCGCTGGGGGAATACCGTATACGTATAGTACATTTTGTACCAGGGATCGCAACCGATGTTTCTACCTTTTACAGCCAGGAAATTGGAAGCAACAAAGAAGGAAATGACGCACATGCACTCCCTGTGACACAGAAATACCCTTCGTCTCTTGACACGCCTCGCCGTTACACAGAATCGTTGGCCCGTCGAAAAGTGGGGTTTCCAGTATTATGATGGGATACCCTACACCAACTGCACTTAAATTTCTTGACGTTACGTAGCCTAGACTCGAGAGCGAGACAGCTTACTAATAACTCCGGGTTCAGGTAGCTACCGTTCTCCCAGACCATCACCTCCAGCCGCTAGTGTTGGTGACCGTACTGCCAGACACGCGAAAAGGCTTCAGTTTCACTGAGGGATATAAGCCCTGGAGACTGTATGCTATTCCAGGTGTCTTATATCAGATCTAATGTCTTTTCATTATATCCCTTCATTTTTGAAGGCGATTATACAATACTTCTACTTTTCAGGAGACCTGAAAAGAAAATAAGTTGAAATCAAATGAGCTTCTGCTGTGTAAGGTTAAGTTGCTGACCATGAATTCACGCAGGGCCTGACCGGATTCGAACCCTGGGCGTGGCAGGCAAATGTTCCTCACTCTTCTATCGGCGCTGGTAGGTAGTAGGTGCCTGACTTAGGATAATACACGTGTGTGTATATATATATATATATATATATATATATATATATATATAGATAGATAGATAGATAGATAGATATATACACACATACACACACACACACACACACATATATATATATATATATATATATATATATATATATATATATATATATATATATATATATATATATATATTCTTTCTTTTCTTTCATACTATTCGCCATTTCCCGCATTAGCGAGGTACGTGTAGGAAGAGAGGAAAGTGATTGGTTCTCAGTGAATGTAGGTTTGCGGCAGGGGTGTGTGATGTCTCCATGGTTGTTTAATTTGTTTATGGATGGGGTTGTTAGGGAGGTAAATGCAAGAGTTTTGGAAAGAGGGGCAAGTATGAAGTCTGTTGGGGATGAGAGAGCTTGGGAAGTGAGTCAGTTGTTGTTCGCTGATGACACAGCGCTGGTGGCTGATTCATGTGTGAAACTGCAGAAGCTGGTGACTGAGTTTGGTAAAGTGTGTGGAAGAAGAAAGTTAAGAGTAAATGTGAATAAGAGCAAGGTTATTAGGTACAGTAGGGTTGAGGGTCAAGTCAATTGGGAGGTGAGTTTGAATGGAGAAAAACTGGAGGAAGTGAAGTGTTTTAGATATCTGGGAGTGGATCTGGCAGCGGATGGAACCATGGAAGCGGAAGTGGATCATAGGGTGGGGGAGGGGGCGAAAATTCTGGGAGCCTTGAAGAATGTGTGGAAGTCGAGAACATTATCTCGGAAAGCAAAAATGGGTATGTTTGAAGGAATAGTGGTTCCAACAATGTTGTATGGTTGCGAGGCGTGGGCTATGGATAGAGTTGTGCGCAGGAGGATGGATGTGCTGGAAATGAGATGTTTGAGGACAATGTGTGGTGTGAGGTGGTTTGATCGAGTGAGTAACGTAAGGGTGAGAGAGATGTGTGGAAATAAAAAGAGCGTGGTTGAGAGAGCAGAAGAGGGTGTTTTGAAGTGGTTTGGGCACATGGAGAGGATGAGTGAGGAAAGATTGACCAAGAGGATATATGTGTCGGAGGTGGAGGGAACAAGGAGAAGAGGGAGACCAAATTGGAGGTGGAAAGATGGAGTGAAAAAGATTTTGTGTGATCGGGGCCTGAACATGCAGGAGGGTGAAAGGAGGGCAAGGAACAGAGTGAATTGGAGCGTTGTGGTATACCGGGGCTGACGTGCTGTCAGTGGATTGAATCAAGGCATGTGAAGCGTCTGGGGTAAACCATGGAAAGCTGTGTAGGTATGTATATTTGCGTGTGTGGACGTATGTATATACATGTGTATGGGGGGGGGGTTGGGTCATTTCTTTCGTCTGTTTCCTTGCGCTACCTCGCAAACGCGGGAGACAGCGACAAAGTAAAAAAAAAAAAAAAAAAATATATTTTATATATATATATATATATATATATATATATATATATATATATATACATGTATGTATATATATCTATATGCACTCTCCATACCCTCCTACATGTCCTACACTAGTATGTAGATATATATTCTGGAGCCGGTGCCTCAAGCTTAGGATCGTAATAGGCTTATGTAAATGAAAATGGGAGATGAATTATTAGGTATTTGACATATCCATTTAGAGCTTAGGATGTGTTGTGCTGAACGTATTCTTGACTATTTTTGACAGTCGAAGACCGCTGGCCTTTTTTATATTGGGCAAAGTTATATTTTCCGACAGCAGTTAAAACATAAAAAACACTATTGGCATTTGTTATTAGTTAAAGGGAATGATTGGCGATGATTAATTGCCTTTTTTCAGCTGTGTTCATTGTTTTGCTAAATTTTTTATTGCCGACCATCATGAATTTTTTTCTTTTTTTTGCCCGATTTCGCCTGCAGTAAATGTGGCTTCCAGTTTCATATTTGAAAAAAATGAAATAGACCAAAAAAATTTATGTATATATATATATCCATAATTTCATTAGACTGTATATTAGATATGTATTATTCACATGATGAAGGTATTTTATATGCTAATAGAGCTAGATCATCCCCAACGGAATTTTCATCAGTCACGACCAATCACATGGCGGATCATGCCTCGTAAGTTTAGATGCTTTTTCCTTCGTTCATGAGCCATACACACACACACACACACACACACACACACACACACACAGCAAGAATGTATTCATGGTCTTAGAGTACATTTGCCGCACGTGCAGAATGTGTTCATAACTTTTCGGTTCGTGATTGTACACTGATGTTGGCGGCCGTGTTGACCTTGGTAGGTGAAAGGCCTGTACCTCAAGTAAACCAGTGCAACATCTGTCATTCTGAATGTGTTTCCGAGGATTAGGAGACCTTGATTTTTTTTTTTTTCAGGGATTGTATTAATAGGATTCTGTTTAAAAGGTCATAATGTGTTATTCTCTCAAGGTGAATATGGCTTAGGATCATACATTCGTAGAGCAAGTAAGGTAAATGTAACGATGATTTCAGTCTACGCGTGTTGTTATATAACGAAAAATAATTTCTTACGAATAACATTGACTATAATACGTATACTGTACACTATATACAGCCGTCATACCACGAGCGTTATACTGTATCTAAAGGAAAAGTATTCTAGGCTTTGTGCTGTTCTGAATGAGATATATCACTGACCCTAGGGTAATATATGATCGACTTGGGTCTTACACTAGAGCAGTGTTGTGAGAAAGTGGCCCGAATCTTTTCGGTCCTTTAGAACAATTTGCTTCTTCGCGATCACAAGAGAGATCTTGTCCAGAACTGATTACGTAAAGGTATCCTTTCAAAGTATTCCATGAGCGTTGTTTTCTTCCTGCTGTCACAAACAGCCTCGTAAGGATCCAGTGGTCTGTTGGTGTATGAATTCGTTTGTGTAACTGTATGTTTCCAGTTCGTAAATCGTGCATGTTTATACCCACGAATATTACAGTCCCTCCGCGGATATTGCTGCAAGATATGCACTCATGATCTGAGAAGTTTCACATTATGAAGGTTTGTGACTTGATTAGCTGTGAGGTCATTCGTAGTTGCAGTGCTTGTGAACGTTGCATGTACGCCCAATGAACTTTAGAATGTTTACAAACGCATAATCTCACCATCGTTCATACGTATGACCCATTTGTCCACATGAGACGTTCATTGTGATCTCCAGAATGTTGCAAAAGATTCTCTGATGAAGGCCATTAGCATTTGACGACAGCGGTTTGAAAGAACCTTGTGTGATTGTCCACAGTCGAAGAACTTGTTAGGTAGTTACCTTTGCAGCTTAGACTTCTTTGGCGGACTCCCTGCGGCCTTGAGGCAGCATTGCACGCAGGAGCAGGATAGGTTGGGATCCTTTTAGAAGGGAAAACCCTCGGTAATGGTGGGCATCTTTCGCTCGGGAGAAGTCTTGGAACACCAGTGTTAATAGCAACGATTTTTTTTCATTATCATATTGTTATATAGATGGTGAGAGTACTGCAGAAAATAATTACTGATATTTGCCACAGGATGGATGAGGGGAGGGGGAATGTCTCTTGGTTTCATTTCTTTATTTTTCCAGGACGATGATATTCGTCTTCTGTAGGACAACTATCATGTCTCTCGAATCTAGTGAAAGTAATTTCTGTTCTGCAAAGGGCGTACCTCTGCCCGTTTCTGTGCATCATGATGCTCTAGTGTACATAGAAAGTGTCTTCGTACACTGAGTAGTCACTCACTCTCGTCGTTGGGAAGGACTTTTGTTTTTTTTATGGGATGGTTAAGGGAGAGGGAAAAAGAGGTGGGGCAGGGGAAGGCATTGGGGATGGAATAGAGAACCGCAGTGCTCACAGACGTGTTTGGTGTAGCTTCTCTGGTGTCTGTGGGGAAGCTTCTGAAAGCGTTAGTTTTTTTTTTTTTTCCCTTAGATTTTAAATACTACCGGCAGACTGGGGATGTGTGTAATCATTTTGTTAGGGGATATACATCTCTCTCTCTCTCTCTCTCTCTCTCTCTCTCTCTCTCTCTCTCTCTCTCTCTCTCTCTCTCTCTCTCTCTCTCTCTCTCTCCCTCCCTCTGTGAGAAGGCAGTAGCCACATATCGAAAAGTGAAAACGATCTGAAGATAAAACCTAAGTTGTCGAACACGTACAAAAAAATAAAGGTAAAATATAAAAAGATGACCTGAACGATACACATTTTTTACCCTGAAACTTCTCTCTCTCTCTCTCTCTCTCTCTCTCTCTCTCTCTCTCTCTCTCTCTCTCTCTCTCTCTCTATCTCTCTGAAATATCAATCACTGTATCTCAGTTTCATAGACAGTTATGATTTATTTTGCCTTTCCGGATTTCTACAATTCCTTTATTTTTTTCATTTCTGTTCTTGGAGTGTTGACCATTATTTCATCATCCTTGTATAGGAGCGCCAGAAAACGCCTCAGACAACATGGGCAACAAGAAATCCAGAAACGTATGATCATATTTTTTTTCCTAAATTATATAACCGCTTTGTCGTTTTCAGTCCATTTTCGGGGAGAAAAAAAAAGAAAAGGTCACTCGAATCCCCCACACAGGGCTGATAGGAAGCTTCACATCCAGTAGCAAAATGTGTATTTTTCTTTCGTCTCTCCTCCGTTTGGCTATGTTACCTCCCACTCTCCCTCTCTTGCGGAGAGCATTGTTGCCACTGCCACAAAGATGGTATGAAAGACACGCGAATGAAGCCCGTATGAGATTACTTGGGGATAATATATATATATATATATATATATATATATATATATATATATATATATATATATATATATATATATATATAATCTTGGAATAAAACAGAGACTTGTTATCCCTCTTATCCTTTCGGTCCTTTAATTTTTTCTTCGCCTGGAATAAAAGAGAGATCTGTTATCACTCTTATCCTTTCGTGCCATTTACTTTTTTCATCGCCTTCTTTTTCTTGTCTGTGTACATCAAGGTATATGTCTAGAATTATGATGAAAGTTTGTGGGAAAGAAGAGTTTGTCGCTGTTTGTATGGTCTTTGCTATGTTTTCCTCAACCTGTTTCGGTCCCCTCGAAGACGAATCACATCATCAGTTTTGAGCCATGGCGAACAGGTCTCAGGTGGTACTGTACCGTGTCCGTGATAAATCGAAACATTCTTGGAACAACAGATTAAGATTTCTCTCGACAAAAAAGATTTGGTTTTATCTTCATGGAACATTCTCGAGAAGTTTAAGCGTCGCATATTATCTGGAGGATATTGTACTTTCTGTTGCACTTCCGTGTATCCTCTTGTCCCTTTGTTGAAAATCATCTCGAGGACGTCTTTTACAACCTTATGCTGAATCGAATTTTTTTTTTTTCATGGTTGAGAAATAGTTCTTCAACGCCATGCATTTGGGTTCTATTCTTGCCCGGGGCTGACTTGGTTATTTGCTAGTCCCCAGCCTTCTCTGGGAAGCCTTGCAACACTCCCCTAAAACCGTGAAAAAGATATGCGAGGGAAAGTTACAGCAGTAACTCTCGAGAAGTTTAAGGCTTCAGTCTTGTTCGATCTCCTGTTACCTTAAAGCGTAGTTCCTCACTGTAAATCCTTGGATTTCCTTTCTTATCACCATATATCAAGACGCACACAGGATTACACTCAAATTTACTGGATAGAGAAAAAGCGGTTGTTGAACTTTACAAGATCCTGCCCTCGTCTACCCTATTTCCTTTCGTCTGTTCTAGTTTCGTTGATTTTGGCCTCAATTATTTACTATTTATTCCTATCTATTTATGGCAAAACCAATCACGATTATTGGTTAGTTCAGGGAACTACAAATCTTAGAAATAGATACCGTATTGTTGATTGATTGACTCAAGTATATCTTTCACTTTGATTCAAAATATTTTGAAGAAAATATCATGTAGTTGATATAGCATTCCCAGTTTTGAAACGGTCTTTTGTTTATTAATCTTTTTCAGATTACAGTCATCAGACACCTAACTTATATCGTTTCCCACTACATTTACCACTTTCCAGTCATTTCCATAATTTCGCTTCTTTTTTATCACTCATATTTCACGTTTGCTACCTTGTTATAGTGAGTGCTTCACTGCATTCGGAATATCACTTATGTATATGTATTTTGTTGGGGGGTGGAGGGGAAGATCGTTGAAGATGTACTTTAATTCGTTAGGGAATCATTTGCCAATTCATTGTCATTTGTTAAGAAAACTACTTGAACCTAGATTCAGTTTCGAAATCATAGGGTTAAGCATCTGACATGTATTGCATAGGCATTCACATTGTTTGATATATTTCCGTATAAATTGCCTAAATTGGTTATTCCATTCACAGTGAAAAAAAAAATTCCTGTATGCTTTATTATTTTTTCCCCATAACAATTAAAAAAAATTATTTTAGAAATAGCATTGCTCGTAGCTGTAAAGACTAATGCTAACAAAGGCATCTTGCTGCTTGGAAATGAAGGGAAATATACCCGTTGTACTAATGTGGATAAAACAATTGAATGTTAAAAATATTCACTGAAGATTCTTAGTTGCAGTTTATCTTCTATATTCATGACTCCAGTTACTGGACTTTGCTGATTCGTGAATGCGCATCCAGTCCTTTTCTCTTAAATGCCTCTTTACATTGTTTTTATGCATTTCGATAACGCCTCTCAATATTGTTATTGGACTTATTTTTATGAACTTGGAAACTTTTTTCAAAGAAAGTGTTTAGTGACATCACTAATTAAACGTTGTAGCCATCAAATCCAGAACTTGCAGACAGAAACTGTAGTCATTTCTCGAAATATATCATACACACACACACACACACACACACACACACACACACACACACACACACACACACACACACACACACACACCCGGCCACCCTGCAAAGGTTCACCTTAAAGATGTTACTCAGCTTCAGTTGATCAGCTGAATGTCGAGGATTGGAAGACTCCCTCTTATGTCTTCAATCAGAAGTCTTGCGGCATTATCAGGAGTTGTGATGATAGTTGTTGTAGTAGTAGTATAAGTGGTATTGATAATGATGGTTGTAGTGGCAGTAATATTAGTAGATGTTGGACTTTAACAGTAAGACATCATACATGTCACTTTCACTATGACAGTCCGAGAGTCCTCTCCACAGCCCGCGAGTCCTCTCCACCTTGTCATTCCTCCTACCAAATTCTTGTCCTACTTTTTTGTTTAACCCATTTATCAGTTCTAATGCATGACTAATAGTTTAGTCTTTGTGAGCATCCTCCTTTGTTTCTTTTCATGAAGTCTGTATGTACAGTATGTATGTCACTCTGTGGTTCTCATGTGTTCATTGACCTGTCTCTACGAACATAAATATCTTAACCTGCGCACGTATCTAAGTGTTCAGTGATCTGTTTGCTCCTACTGTACAGGTGACCTTTTTGAATACGACCTTCCATTGCATAAAGCCAATGCAATTTTTTTTATTGTGAGAAACGTGTTTTATATCTGTTATATTACAACTCGTCTGGTTCCGTTTTTAAAAATTTGCAGTATTGGACTGCAAGTATTTTCCAGCGCAGTATTGCCTGGCCCGTAAATGTAACAGTGGTGCTGTAGCCTGGGCCTGTGCTCCTCTGCCTCTCGCTGCAGCTGAGCGGTGCCAGCGGATCTTAATGAAGACGTAACCCCGAAGCGAAGTTTTGAGAGCCACATTCTAAGACGATACTTCTCTCGTTACCGACGTCAGAACCATCCTCAATAATGATTCATTTGAAAAGCGTACTCTCGATTAACTCTCGATTGATATTCTTCTCAAGTTTGGGAGAGAGTTTTTGTGCCTCAGTTCTCCCAGTTGGCCAGATTGTTTGCCTCGGTACGATGCCACGTTCGAGGAGACTGGGAACACACTATCTAGAGCCTCCTCGCTCTTTCCGCCTCATGCGAAACGAATGTGTTGCCCGTTCGTGTAAGTTCGTCGGTTCTCGTGAGGTAAGGCAACGACCAGATCTGTCCATTCTGTCAAGTTCTGAGAGAAAGGCACGAAGTCAAGTGAACACCAAGGTCCGCTTATGACAGCCGTCGAGGTCATTCAGTGTAGAGTCCAAACAAGGCCATTTACACGTTGAGGACTTACGAATGTACACGGATGACTCCTTTTCTGTAATTCCAACTGTAGAATATCCTTCTTAGTTTTGTGCTTCGGAGTGGATTACGTTATAACGTCAGCGTCCTCTAAATGCGTCTCCCTTCGAGCCAATATTCAGTGTCCAGTACACTGCGTATCCACAAAAAGAAAAGCCTGAAAAAACTCCAAATAATCGCGTGAACGAATGTGCACTCTGGCCCTCGCTCGAAGGCTAATAGATTATGTTATTGAGTTAGCTGTGTCGTCGACTCGTGTCATTGCCGGGCATAATATTTGTTTGCAGTCGGGCCACACTGCTCCCGGGCGCAGTCTAATTAGGTCGACCGTCCTAAATGGCATCTTTCAATTTATCTTTTCGCCCAGTTTTCCACAATGGTTAGTTACATGATGGAGGGTAGAATTATCGCAGGTTCTCGGGACTGTTCTAGTTATGGCGAACGATAATGAAGACGTACATGATATCTATATATATATATATATATATATATATATATATATATATATATATATATATATATATATATATATATATATATGTGTGTGTGTGTGTGTGTGTGTGTGTATCATAAATGTGTAGATAGAATGGAATAGCGTCTAATCCTTCTCATTTTTATAATGTTTTCCCTGTTTCCCGCGTGGAGGAGGCAGCCTGGGTCTTTCCTCCGTCCCTACTTTTGGAAAGTAATGCAGGAGGGGAGGGTTTCTAACCCCCCCCCCTCCCACTCTCCCGCCTGTTTAGTCGCCTTGTGCAACGCAGGGAGATCCGTGGGTGGTGTTTTCCCTCCCTCATCCCCACGGATAACAAAATGCAATAGTTATAAATGATATGCTAAATGCAGAACAGAACTCAGTATATTTATACAGAGTAATAGAAAATCTTCATTAGGACGATTGAGTATTGTAGCGGGATGCAACTACCACTGAACGAACATTATAGGGAAACCAGGAGAGTGAAATGTAACGGCTAGAAAACGCAACGATCCGTTACTTTTTATTGTAATTTTTGAGGGGATTAATGACCTTTGTAGTTGACCTGTGACCTCCAGGTATCACATGTACACTGTCGTGTGGCCAGAAATGAAGTTCCTCTTTGAAAGCCATTCCTGAGGGAGCAGAGCCTCCATCACTAACATTGTGAGTGGCGGGTCTGGTGTGGCTATTCCACACCCGACTTCACACATGACATTTCCCCTAATCACAACATCAAGCGCTCCTGTTATGGAGACGAAGATCGTCTCTCCAACGGTGCACGAGGATTGGAATGTGTTCATCTTTCGTTTGACAAAAACACATTTTTATCTGTTCTTGTGTTATCCCAGCGTTAATGATCCTGTGCGCTGCTGAGTTCAGCAAACTCCTTTGACCTCGTTATACATTCCAGTCATTATTGATTTTTGTACATATATGTCGACAGAAAATTAGGCTTCTGTGTAAATCCATTAATAAGGTAGACTTCCGAGGAGGTTAATGACCATGTATGTCTCTGTTATCTCTTATATCGACGAAAATCTTGCCCTGCATAAATCATTTATTTCATACATCAAGAAAAATTAATTGCAGTTTTTTTTTTGTATAAAATCGAACTTCGGATGTTTCTGTGTCATATCTTATACCTCTGGTTCGTACATACCTGATTATGATTACTTATTTAGTCTCATGTTACTGTAGATTCTGTCCCTTTGTGAAATCTTTCGTGAGTTCGCACAGCTCCAAGATACTGGAACAGGAGGGGAGAATACAGTAGTCTTACAAGTGCCTTTGTGAATAATGATAAGTCATTATAGTGCTATATGCCACACGCGTCCATGAATCAGTTTACACACACATGTGCAGTCCAGAGCACCTAGGTCTGCCATCCTGATTGCGAAATCCGCATCTCACTCCAAAATATTCTGCCTTGAGTATTTGGAGAAATACACCATCCCGTCCCATCTTGTATGTAAGTATATTACTTTGTGTACAATGGCACGTCATCCACTGCACTATATAGTTCAGAAAAATGAGTAAATTGGGGAAGAATACGAGGCTCTACCACACACATTTCACTGCCTCATACGAGGTTCCACCACACACAGTTCGGTGCCTCATAGATTAAGTAACTTGTCTAGGTATATCTACATGGCATATTTTTAGGGTTGATTCTTTCCTCTCGAGCACCACAGTCCCTCATTTCATTTTGACGATGACGATCGTACTATCTGCAGTTCGTCGTTTGGTTGGCTGCCAGGATTGCAATGTCAATGAGGACAATACTGCTGACCGTGTTGGAAGACATTAGTAACGTGTAGATCATCTTTTATTGGCTATATTTGCACTTGTCTGTTTTACATTGGTATGTATTGTAGGTATGACATCTGTAAACACTTGAAGGTCATTAAGCCAGATATCTGACCATGCTTGCATGTGCATTACAAGTCTTTTCTCCATTGGGTCATGCAGCTAACAGACCATGGGCTCGTGCTGCTATCATCATATAGGTGATAAGCTCTGATAAGTCATGAGGTGTTGCCGCTAGGAGCCCGTAATGTCGTGCAGTTGCACTGTAGCAGCTTCTTGAAGAGGATACGCGCACTTTGCTATGAGCAGCCCATTTTTAGGGGACATATACACGTAAGATTTGTACATCTTTAAGAGTTATGAGGTCAACTCAAATCCTCCTCCTGTGGAAGGTTATGCATCTCGTATTCCTGGAGATGAGTGAGCACACACACACACACACACACACACACACACACACACACACACACACACACACACACACACACACGGAATCCATGCATGCGTTGGACGGTCAGAGAGCCCACACAGCTACAGCCCGGAGGGTCATGCAGCCTAGGCATTTCCTGATGCTACAAGCATGCACCAGATCCCCTTCCCAGCCAGCCAGTGGCCCATGACTATATTGCTGTTAGGGAAAAGTTTCACACACACACACACACAAACACACACACACACACACACACACACACACACACACACACACACACACATACACACACACACGCAGTTGTTTTTTCTCTACAAAAATTGCTTTTCAGTGTTGTCGGAAATTAAGTTTTTCGGCAGGTTGATCTTTCATTTAACAAACAAAGGGTTGTGTTTCCGTGACGTCATGGACTTGTAGCCTTGCGAGCGGTGGGTAAACATCAGTTTATTGAAACTCTCTTTTTTATCAAAGTTGGATAAACATTTTGGTAAAACAATCTATCTTTCGATCTATCTGTCTATCTGTCTGTATCTATCTAAATATATATAGTTAGATACATTGAAAGGTGATATGAATATTAAACATATGAGGTTGTGATTGCTTTATATTTGCTTCTTTCGATGAATTAAATGAATTGTTCATGTTTGTCGCTGCCGAAGTGGTTTGATAAGTTTAAAGTTGCGATCAAGTCACTCTTTACTCTTTTCTCTTCCTTGCTGGACAAATTTCAGACCTTTCTTATCGTACCTATACGCACTGTCTTCCTTTGAACCTTCTCTATTAGTTCCTTGTTCTAAAGCATTGTTATCAAGAATTAAATGATTATTCTAGTTATGGCCTAATTTAGAACGCAGAAAATTGTGCTGAATGTTTCCTTATGCCTGAAACAGATTCTGATAATTGCCAACTGACACTGTCGACTTCCAGACCCCTCCAACACACAGATTCTCAACAGCTTATTTCCTGTTACATGATGATCATATCAAAGCATCCCCATTTGCGTTGCTTTAGAATTTCTCGTGTTTGCTTAGGTCCCTATTTAAGCTGATATAGTTTTGACAGCACTCTCTCTCTACTTCACTCGCAACCATACAGCATCATCAGCAAACATGTATTGAGTTTTTTCAGTTCCGTCCCTCTCGCATGTCATTTCCATAAAGATCATGAAGAGCAGTGGTTCCACGACTGAGCCCTGCGGTACGCCACTGGTGACCTTCCCCCAACCCCAACCCCCCATCCCCAACCCCAGTTTGATGTGCTTGTTTGCCATGCGTCCTTTGTTTACTTTCATCAAAGTTATTTCGTAACCGTTTGCCAAGCGCGTCGTTCCCTTTGAAATCATAATGGATATTTACAGTGAACCTAGCGATATTGAGGTCAATGTTAGCAAACTTTTCAATAACCTCACAGAAGCCAATCAGATCCCTGGCCATGGCTGGGGCAAAATCTACCGCATTTTTATCACATGGCCGGTCATGAATTATTCACAAAAGAAAATTTATGTTAATCGATTACTGTTTCCTTTGTGGTCACGGGTTTGGAAATGCCAGTTACCTCGGATGTGACTGGACAGTGTCATGGTATGACGGCCAAGGTTAGGGTGTTGTAGTTAGTTGGGTGTTGTCGAGACATGAGTGTGGTCGAGAAACAGGTGGTGTAGCTGAGAGATTTGGGTGTGGTTGGGCGACTTGAGCGTAATTGAAAGACATGGGTGAGGTTGATAGACATGAGTTTGGTTGCCTGACATGGATATGGTTGAGACCAACTCTTAAACTCTGTTTAAAAACAATCGTAAAAGCTTTTCAAGTTTCTAGTACTGTCGAGGTGCTAAGTACTCAAACTTTTTTGTTAAATCATTTTGGCTCGCAGAATTTGTGCATAGTGTGAGTTGGTAATCCCGTAGACATTTTCCTTTGGATGAATGGTACAGTAGTGAGGCAAGGCTGTGATAGTGGAACACGAGTGAAACCTGACTATGATTCACGCATGCGTGTGTTAGTGAGAGGCAGGTGTGGTGGTGAGACATGGGTGTGGTACTGAGACTTATTTCTAGTTATGACAGGAGTGTCATAGTGCGACATTGGTGTGGTAGTGAGCCATGGGTGTGGCAGTGAAACCTAACTGTAGTTGAAACGTGGGTTGTGGTAGTGAGACTTCATTGTGGTAGTGAGAATTGTAATTGTGAGACTTTGGTTTGATAATGAGGCATGCATGAGTGTGATGGATACATTGAGGTGGTAGTGATACACGCGTGTGGTGGTCGTTCGACTTGGAAGTGGTGGCTAAATCTGTCCTGTGGTAATGAAATGCCGTTTTGGTGTGGCACTGAGAGACGAGTGTGGTAGAGATGATAGTGTGGTAGCGGAAAACTACTGCAAAAGTCGGAAGCGGGTATTACAGCTTCGCATGAGTGTGGTAGTGACTGGCATACATATGGTATGGATACACGGGTAACACCATCTGTGATGTTGGTATGGTAAAGGAATATGGTCGTGTTAGGTGAAACAGCGATAGTGTAGGGAGACGGTGATGTCCTCATGAGACACGATTGTGGTCATGAGTGGTGGATGTAAGTGGGTAAGGCATGGACATCACTGTCGGATACTGTAAGGTAGTGAGACTTTATTGTCAGATACGGATGTACCGCAATGTGGTACTGATGGGCAATCAGGGTGTTAGTGAAACTGTTTTTAGAGAGAGATAAACGGATGATATATCTTAAGGCGTACAGCACATTGTATACAGACTTTAAGTGTGAGTCTGCGAGGATGATGATAGTGTTCTCTAGCAGTTGAATTCAAAGTTCAACACAACGTGTTGGTATGTTTCATGAAAAGACAAGTGTTGAGATGTACCTCAGAAACTGATGGTTAATTTGTGACTGCAATACGAAAGGTTAAAGTAAATGTATTAAGATGCAAAACCAGTCACCACATGATATATTATGAATCACAATTAAATATTGCTGGAAAGGGATGTGCATTTTGATTATCTTTTTCGGTGCTATTGTCAAAGGCTCCAGTTATGACAGAGAAAAATAGAGCGTCTGTTGTAAGAACATGTGAGATGTTACTGGTGATATGTCTGGGAAAATGTGATTACGAGTTGCAGCGGTAGCAGTTCCATGGTTATGGCATCAAATACGAAGCCTGCTTGGACTCTGAGCTTACCAATATCCATCATTGCCTTTTGTTTTTACCGGTAAAGACACCAGAGGCTGAATTTTACATATTTCTTCGACACTTCGTCAGAAGACTGACACACATTTCAAGTTTCAATCCCAGTAAAAAGGAGAAAAATCTGAAAACTTTTTTTTTTGTGCAGATAACGTTATGATACGAATTAAAGTAAGATCGAAAAATTATCGCTGACAGATAAGTGACTTTAGTTAGATGGAGAACATGCAGCTGGTATATTTTGCCAGCCTGGGAATGACATGTGACACGGGGAAAGTGTAATATGAACTCACTATTTGATGAGTCCACACTAAGTCAGAGCCTCGCTTCGGTGTAGCCGTTTTGAGTTGGGCAAAATGTATTGAATAAGACTTAACAGAGATTCTTCTTAACGCCGGTTCTAGGAACCTTATATAAGAAAAGGGTTTTGTTAATCATACTACTGGGGCACACATCCCATGTATCGCACACACACACACACACACACACACACACACACACACACACACACACACACTAGAGCATTTATGTAGAAAAAATATAGGGCTTAGATCTGGTTTTTGGTGTGTTCAGTGGAAAATTTAGCCAGTGTTTTATGTGGTGAAATGTCTTTTGCATAACTGGTCGAGCTAGACTCGGCACACGGGGTTTCTAAAGCATCAGGACGAATTTCCATGAATTTCTGTGTAGAAGAGGAGGAGGAGGAGGAGGAGGAGGAGGATCATGCCAGCTTGCACGGGGGAACCCATTCAACAACAATACAATAAACGTGGGTGGTGCACAGGCTCTTTAAAGAGAGGTTTGTGCTAAACACGATTGCGGTCATGCACAGCTTAAACCAGGTTGATAAACAAAGGGGACGACTAATAAGCTCGTCACATAAACAAATTGTAATATACTCGTTGGTGGTGTATTTTCTACATCAAACAGATTTAGTGGAAGATTTTTTCTCCTATTTTTTGTTTTTGTCTTTCATTAATGATAGTTCTACTGGCAGGTAATGGCTATAATCGATACAAACACGCTTGGAATTCCTATCATTAATCTATTGGTTTTACAGCTGCTAAACTGATAATCTTCAAGATCACTGGGAACCTTCATGTATGACGAAGTACACGAGTATGTAGTTCAAGGCATTATACTCGCTGTGCACTCGTATCCACTCGTATCTACGGAGGCCTGAATGTTTCGCAGGGAAACCCGGAGATTTTTTCTTTTTTCTCTGTTTTGCTTTGTATGTACCGAAGCTTAATGTTTCGATGTACACTACATAACGAAGGTTATGTAGAGAAACATATGGACGTGCCTTGGTGTAAACCGAAATGTAGAAGGTCATCTTTAATAAGAATGTTTTTCAAACTCTTATTGAAAACTTCTTAAACAAGTCTCATGTTTTCACAGACACATTCATGTGCGAAGAACAATTACCATTTGTGTTTCAAAATAACAGCTACGATTTTAGAGAAATATAAGGATTACTTCTGCAAGAAGCCGAAATGTTCTATCGTTTTTATTTTGGTATCTATGACTGGCATTCTGCTGCGAGTGTATTAAAAAGAAAGATTCCTCACAATTCTTCCTTCCTTTAGATATTAACATTGTTTTACCTAAAGGGAGGATTTGGTCATCTATACTCTGGCCCCCTGTAGGATCAGCACCAACTTCTTCGAATTCTCGCTCTTTCAACTCCTTAAGGGCAGCTGTCTTTGCCTGCGAGGCTACTCTACAGGACGCCAGTGCGTAAAAAGATGTAATCTAATTCATATGAGTTTATTGCATCGAAATCACTGGTAAGTCTCGTTCACATTGGTCGACTGGCATAATGGCATCTCATTAAATTGCTGTGACTGACCCATTGTTCGTGGTGAGTTAATGGAGCCTTGGCATAGATAGGATTTATCGTTCTCTCGAGTGATATTTGTGTCTCTGGACTGCCGTCTGGGAAACAGTTCACGGTAAGACCTAAAGCTAATCCAATCCAGTCTTCATGACTTTCTCCGACCAATACGTGGCGGAATATTTTACAGCCAACTGAAAATAATAGCAGGTTCTCAGTGGTGAGTCGAAGTGCCATGTGCTCTAACCACTGAAGTGTTTGATGGCAAAATAACATTTCTTATGTGTCATATCCGGCTCGAAGGTTAACAGTTTTGTCCCGATTAACCATTTTTTTTTAACCAGCTGTATAACTGCTTTTCGAAATATTGCTGTTTCGAGGCGACGTTTGGAGGTCTGAAACGTGAACCTTGTCTACATTAATGAATAAAAAAAAAAAAACGGATATAATCCTTAATTCAACCCAGGTTTTCGTATTTATTGTACCATGAACAGTTTTAGCCACAGCTGCTGAGGCACGTTACGGTAAATTAGTTACCGGAATGAATTTCTACCGAATGCTACATAACAGAATTGTTCTACACCGCGTGTGAGGGTATGAAACTCAGAAACATGAGAAAGAAAGGAAGGGATAAAACATCTCGGCCATAAGACGAGGCTGAATCGACGATATTTGATGGTGGATGACTTTACTGTGTGTTTATAAGCGTTTCGTCATGATTCGCCTTTTCCCTTCGCACTCTTAAATTCATAATGCACAGTTAGACTGTCAGGGGCAATGCAGTTGGCCACAAAAACGCTCAAATACTCCATGGTGTTTGCAGAGCTCCAAAAGTGGCACGACTTAAATGCCTCTTCACAAGTGTCAGGTAGAAAAAAAAAAAAGTAGTTGTCATTAATAAGAGTATCAGTGGGTAATTAGAGGATCATTGGCCATGGGGACCGATTACTAATGTTGGCCTTTCGGACACGTTTGCCAGGCGCGTCAGTGAAACAAATGCTATCAAACTAGTTTTTCAAGTTTGCTAACGATGTAGTAGATACGTTATTGACTCGTACGTTAGAAAGGCATTTTATCATTATTGTTTTCTTTTATTTGTATGAAAAGAGTACGTTGACAGCCCTCCAGTACTCTTTATTCTTAGATGTATTCAAGGGTAGATGTATTGCCTTCTAAACCAGCTTTTGGTTGGAATAAACTGGTGATGGTTATAATCATGCAACTGATATTTTTTTGGAGTAAACTGGTGGTGGTTATAATCGTGCAACTAATATTCCCGTTTTCATATTCTCCAAACCCGCACCAGCAGACTGCAAACTCGCAATTTTACGCTTGTCAGCTTTCTCTCCCTAATTTCCCATGCACCATTTTCGCGTAAATGTATCGCGATTGCGTGAATTGCGCATCACCCCCCCCCCCCCCCCATATTGCAGCAGCTTCACTATTTTACGCCGTGCAACGTCTTTGGTATCTGAGTTTAAAAAAATGCTGCAAATGCGTTCGGTTATATCAAGGAGATGAGTGTTCATCGCATGGCTGAGGTGGCGAGGAGAGAGAGAGAGAGAGAGAGAGAGAGAGAGAGAGAGAGAGAGAGAGAGAGAGAGAGAGAGAGAGAGAGTTAATGCAAGATGAATGGACGATGAGACGAGATATACACCAATGTTTTTGAGCAGGAGAGAGAGAGAGAGAGAGAGAGAGAGAGAGAGAGAGAGAGAGAGAGAGAGAGAGAGAGAGTTGGGAGAATAGAGTATGAAATTCATGTTGGTTAAAGATGAGAGGAAATGTAGGTTTTTTCTTTCCTTTTGTGTCATGACTGATAACATCACAGAGATGTAATTCAATAGGATGAGTTCATTTTTCAACACACGTAAAAGTTTGTATTGTCATGCATTTTATCATATATTTCCTTACTATAATAAAGCCTAATATTTTTTTTTTCTCGTATGGTCGTCTGTCACGATTTAGCATAAGTAAATACTGCTTTAGATAGATTCATCAAAAAGTTAGATATTTCCTGTTTTCTATAAAGATGATGTCTGATGCGCGAGCTTTGGTAGTGCATTTGGAAAGTCTGTCATCTTTAAGAATGCGTACAATAGAAATAAGGTGGAACGCTCGTGGCTGGAGGGACAATTTTTCGTTGTCAGCCTTACTCTCGAGCACAATAATAGAAAATAACACCGCAGGAAAGTCTGTCTAAGCGGTTGACCCAATACGATCATCTGTATTTAGTGTTCATGACGCCAGAACTACAAAGTATACGTTGGCAAGCTTTGGGAAATAGATATTCCACAGGCGATCCAAGCAACTCTCACTTCAGTCTGTTGATGTTGGTAGGTTACGACAACCCAACACTAATGCCTTTGCCTTACGTGATAGATTCTGACAAATATATTTCATGTCATTCTTACTATGTCATTTTTGAATCTGCATACCATATACGACCAGAGGAGGAGAGAGAACTTGATTCTGATAGTTTTTTTTGTAATGTATGTGTCCATATTGCTCCATTGTATATTTTTTCTTAGCCTTTACACGGTATGACAACATGCGGCCTGTCATGTCTGGATGTCAGCTGACACAGCCTGGTTGTTTTTTTCTAATTAGTGGAAAAGCTGTAGTCAGGAAATTAGGATTAAAGCTGAGGACTCAGTGTGGACTGAAAGTATGGTGGGAGGAGGCAGCTTGAAGAGAAGGAACGGTCTTATTTCGGGATTGCGAGGCAGAAGACAGATGTTTGGGAGCAGAACACTCGTAATACAAGGTCGAGGGAGGGGGGGGATGCAGAGGAACGGAACAGCAAGTTCAGGAACTAGGGGGCCGGAAGGAACAGAGTGGAGGTTCTTGACCTCATCCTCGTGGGTATTGAACCCGCGGAGTTGGATGGTGTGTCAGTTCCTTCCTGGGAATGCAGAAACTTGGTTTATTATGTGGAGATGACCGTACCCTCATTATGGCGCTGCGGAGCCAAGGAGGATGATTAAAAAGACACCCCTTTCTCATCGTAGGAGTGGAGGATCTCCCTCATTCTGGGCTCAAAAGGCGGGGAGCATGAGATGAGGGAGGAATGGGTGGAATGATTCGTTAACTCGCGTCCTATAGCCGCAGGGCTGGAGGGATACGAGGGAAAAGTCGACCATCACCTTGGAGCTGTGGGGTCGATCGTACGGATAACAGAAGGGCAAATTCCTCATTCGTCTTGAAACTGTAAGGCGGTAGATGTGACTCTGGGATCTCGAAATTAGAGGCTGGGAGGTGTTGCAGAAGGTGGAGTCCATCCCCATTCAGGGACTTTGGGGGCATGGAGGTATGTCAGATGGAATGATCCCCTTCTCCAGACTTAGGAACTATATGGCTGGGAATGGATCTAGGTCGGAGGCCCCCAACCCCTCGAAACCCCCACTTCCCCCACCTCGTCGTGGGGCTATAAATCCAGGTTCATTATGACACGAGTGTATTCCCCTTACCACCCTTAGGACTGCACAGTCAAGAATGGATTAAAACATTGTGGGTTGGGACTGTGGGGCCGGGGTAAGTCACTGGAAAGTGGAATCCCGCTCCCTAGTTTAGAATTTAGACCTACGGAGCTCAAAAAGAATAGCACTTGGACAGGTTTTCTATTTTTTCTTATTTTTTTTCGTGTTTAATGAAAGTGCCTTTTGGCTCAAGGATTTAAAGGTCCACAAAATGGCCATCACGAGCAGGCTGTTGTAAAACCGATGTAGAACGCGTCATAAAATTGGGGCTAAAGAGAAGGGATTATTAGGTAAGGGGACGTGGTGTTGGAGCCAACCTCTACACTGACAGCAGAGGAGTGGAGTTTATGAGGCATGGAAAGCCCGACCTCTCCTCCCCCCCATCTTGGGACCGCATCGTCGTGGGAATATGGGAGTCGTGAGGCCGAGACGTATCTTTAAACTGCGTTGCTGTGGGGAGGATGTACGAGTTCCCCCATTAACTCTAGGACTGTGGTGGCCGTGTGGGCTCTGAGACGCAGGAACGGAAAGAGCGTAACCTTGGCCTTGTTTAGGCTTGTGTTCGTTAGGGTGACCTGATGGCTGTTTAGTATGAGCCTCTGTCTGTTAGTCTCTCTCTCTCTCTCTCTCTCTCTCTCTCTCTCTCTCTCTCTCTCTCTCTCTCTCTCTCTCTCTCTCCCTCTCTCTCTCGTTCGTTAGAGAGATCGTGATGAAAAGTTCCTCGTCTAAGGAATTTCCCTTTTTTTGACTAATAACTAACTTCTCCCTCGTAGGTTTATGAACAATTTTGAATGACTCCTGGGGTGACGTACTTGGTGCTTCCCTCACTTCCTTAGCTTATCGTTGCTCATTCTTCTGTGTGTCAGTAGCTTACCTTCATTTATTCATCCGACATTCCCTGGATGTCGCTGTGTTTCCCCAGTACATCCTCTGCTTTGACTGTGTTATCGTTTTCCCAACCCACCCCTTCACTTTGGCTAACCCCATCTGCCATTGGTGGTACTCATCTACCAGTTACTTCACAATAAACGTCGCGGGATCCCTTCCTACCGTCACAGGATCTCTAATAACTCTGTTCTGTTTTCAGGTCTTGGAATTTAATATCCCTGGCTATGCCACAAAGGAAATTCTTTTGCACGACAGTCCCCCAACCCCCTTGTATTTTTTGTCTCTGTATTTTGACATCATCTTAGTAATTTCAAGTTACATGATCAATGTTTTCGATTTCCAGACTATTTTACGTTAAAAGGAATCCATCGTTATGTATAAGAGACTCTGAAATGTATATTCTAAATTTTTTTGTGACTGACGTGGCATGGGCAAAACATGCCCCAATCAGTAACATGACGGATGAAATGGAAACAAGGCGAGAGAGAGACAAAATGTAGAGAGTCTATAGAAGTTGCAAAGACGAAAGGAGGTGTTCTACTCCACAGCTTTGCTGCTCAAGGAAAGGAGGAATCATAACGGACAATCCTCGTGTGCTCGGTCATCATAGAGTGATTATGGGAAGCAGCAGCCAGAGGCGTGTAAAGGGTCCAGGCCTTGATGTCGGGAACACTTGCAGACATCTTACGAGAGCAGTGGCTGAAATGATACCTGTAGAAAATGGAAAGGGTAGCAATATCACTGTCGACAAAAAATGGAAGGTTGGACAGAGGTGATACCTGGAAGATCAATGAGAAGGATTTTTGTATTCCATTCTCGCTAAGAGAGAGAGAGAGTTGGAGGAAGGGCCAGTTTAGATTTGCCAACAGTACTCCATAATGGGCGAAATGTACGAAATGTATGAAATAGTTGCTTACAAGACACGCGCTCACGGTACAAACACAACAACCGATGGGATGCATACAGTGATGCTGATTATGTGGAGTTCCCAGGAGCATGTGGGGGATATGGTTGCAACCATCTTGTGTATGTTACTGTAGATTCGGATGGTGGTGCTTTGAAATTGAAAGGTGGGAAACGAGTGATATTAAGAAAAGTTATAAGTAGAAACAAAGTTTTACTACTATTGAATCTAAGGAGATTACTGCGTCCCCATTCAAAGATTGACCCAAATCATAAGAGAGAACCAGAAGTGAGCCTGATAGAAAACATAACAATTATAGGTTGTATTTCGAAGGCTGTATTGTTGATTACAATGAAGAAAACGGGATGATGATTGTTTAAGAAAGCAGGGCTGAAGAGATTTTTAAAGAATTTGAAGGTAACAGAAGCGAGAGAAAAACGGCGATGGTAGGAGGGGTTAGAACGGTCTCCTTTCTTCGGGATGGGCTGCACCAAGGAATGCTTCCAAGAAAAGATTTGTTTTTAGACTGAGATGAAATAGGATAGCAAGAATCTGAGTTAGCTCAGTGGCACAATGCCTAAGGGCTCAGGAAGGTACAACATTAGGGCCTTACGTCTTGCTCACTTAAAGTTGGGAAAGAGCTCTGAAGACCCTGCGTGAGAAGGCGTAGGTAAAATGGGAGGATATAGGGGAAGAGAACTAGTCTTAGAAACATCCAGAGTAAAATTAGAGGAGAGTAAATATCGAGAAGAAGAGTGGCTTTGTCAGTTAGTGCGTTAGATGTAGATTGACTGGGTAGGAAGCGATAAAGTAAAAAGCTAAAAGAAGATATTGGCGATTCTTTTGGTTGAGGACTAGAGAGATATATCAGAAGAAGTCAGATCAAGACGCGAACCTTTTATGGAAGTGTGATTGAGTTCACGAACAACAGCTTTGCAGTGAATCTGAACAGAAATGAAACTCGGTGGGATTGATGCCGAGGGAATAGTTTCATGGTCCGATACGCCCCGTCACTCATGCGACGGGCATCAGAGTAGAAGGGATCAAACCATAACTGGGGCGTGGGGGGTGGAGAGAAAAAGCTCTGGTCGAAGGGATAAGCGACTCAATTTCAGCTAAGTTGATATCTGTACGTCAGTACAGCTGGAGGTATCCCGTCCCGTGGAAACCCACCGGTAAAGAAGCCATAGCTGCAAAGCTCTCGATATGTGCCGAAGTTGGCTTTCAGAGGGCGGGTAGTGGATGAACGTGCCCAGCGGGAAGTAATGTGGGTAAGAATATGGTCAGCGGGTACGAATCAGGATAGAAAAAGTGTATGTGTAATGGAAGGCTTCAGAGGTAAACAAGAGTGCGAGTGAGTTAGAAGTGTGATCGTTGTTCCAGGATCGTTATGGAGGGAAAGAGATAAGGCCTCGGCTCCTCTGGGTCTAACCCGAGTGGAGCCTAACCAGTTTAACTCGAAATCCCCAACGTAGAGGATTTCAGCGCGTGGACGGGAGTAGAGGACCAAAATGCTTCATGGCAGAAGGTCAGATAATCCAAGAGCTGTATAGCTAGAGGAATTGTGGAGAACAATACGAAACATAAGAGCAGTGTGGTAGAGGGTTGAGAGGCCTGAACTCGATGACATCAAAGGCTGGGAGAATGGAGATCCACAAACGTTTTGTCATAACACGAGAAATGTTTACATCCGTTTCACTATATTCATCCTTTTTTCATGAGGACTCTAGTTACTGCACGTTGCAATCAATCCATCAATAATTGTATCATGTCTGTCCTTCAGTGCAACCGCAGTGATAGACTGTAGACTGATAAGTTGAATTTTGCCGCACATGATTCGCCTTAATAAGTGATTGCTTGAGGAATCTGTCATCTAGCGGTAATTCGTCGAAACTCGCGCCTTGCTCTTACTAGTCGAGATATTCTTGTGCGGTCTTATCCATCACGTGCTGCAACACTCTCCTCTGTGCACTCTATCCTTCACTGCCCCTTGCCGGACGCACATGTATGTAAGGCTCGTCTTTCTTGTGAGGTGTGTCTCTGTGGATAATGATATTCACTTTGTCATCTATAAGACCAGTTTTACTCGGGATCTACATAACTCCTGACTCAATTTTCATTTTTGTAAATCATATTTTTCCATTCGAATCTTGTGATGTCTGAATATCCTAATTGTGTGTTTCTCCACGCCCCTCTGTTGTGCTCATCCACTTTCCTTATGTGTCATCTTAGTGTTCTGTTTTATTGTATTCATCTATTCCTTGGCCAGTGTTACTCGAGAGACAACTTTATCGATTTTCTTCTTCGTTTTGCCCTTCGTAAGCGGGCATGGCTCGGCACGCATGTGATCATAGCTTATAGTTTCAGAAGTTATGTTTCCAAGCCGATGCGTTCCTTTATCACCGTACATTACAACTCTACTTAGCTGTTCTATATCCGAAATCTGTTGGTAGATGCTATTTCTCCCTGGAGATTGATCTGTAATGCTGTATTGAAGTGTTCTCAGCTCTTGCTCAATTTGCTCCCCACGCAGCACAAGAAACGACCTATCTCTTTGTTTATGAACTTATATTTTATTGTCCGCAGTGCTTGAGACAATGATGGCATTAGTTATGTCTTTAGATCTTCTGTTATCCATTGCTTCACCTGTTGTCCTTCTGTATACATGTACTGTGCGTTCTTTCTTGACACCAGAAATTTCCATAAGTTATCCAACCCCACTTTCCCTGACTTCTGGTTAAGACTGAATCCTTTCATATGTTTATGGTGACATAGATCCTGTATAGTGGGAGAGGGAGGGAGAGAGAGAGGAAGGGAGAGAGAGAGGGAGGGGAAGAGAGTGAGGGAGAGAGAGAGAGAGAGAGAGAGAGAGAGAGAGAGAGAGAGAGAGAGAGAGAGAGAGAGAGAGAGAGTTCTAGGTCTCCTGGATAATTCTTTATAGAAATAAGAAAGAATAAGTCTCAAGGTGACCCAGGGGCCTTCAGGCACTACTGCGGGGAACGAGGACAAGTTTGTGAATGAGGCGACGGAGTGGGGCCCCGCGGAGCCTTAATGAAATGTTATGCAAGGGTCGGCAACTTCCAAATTGGATTATGCCCCCAACTCCCCCTGTCTGAGTTTTCAATGCGGGCGCCGAATGGTCACTAACTGAGACCCGATTATTGGATTATCTGTCACAAATGCCAGAGGAGGGACGCGGAGGGAGGCAGACTCCAGAAGGAGTATTGAGAGGGTGAGTTGGCGGGGTGAGATGTATTTTCGCAGAGTACCAGGCAGAGGGGGAAGAGAAAGAGGAAGGAAAGAGAAAGAGGTTGTGTATTTTGGTATCGAAGAGTTGCACGTACGGAGATTTCGGTAAGGACAAGAGTTTAACGGTAGATCCAGTGAACTGCGCTAAGTGAGGAGGCAAAGTATGCTTAAAGGGGATGGTTAATGCATTGGTCAGCAGATGGTGGAGGAAGGAGAGAAAACGAAAATGGATGAGGCATGGGACGGGAGACGAGATGGAGGAAGAGCCAACAGCTGTTGTCGCTGGAATCAATGGGTCCGTTCTTCTCCATTAACCACGGTAATGGAAGCATGACTGCTGGTCTGTGGTACGCGGCCGCAGATTTACCATATGGGAGTGAGCTGCCAATGAATGTACCATGTTACATCTGTACCATACAACGACGCTAAACGGACTGACGGTACAACGCGAGAGAACCGCACTTTCAGTGTACCTTACAGTTGCCGTACCATACCAGTGATGCACCACTTTACCAGTATACCATACAAGACCTTAAATACCGCCATCGTACCTCGTTACAGCTGTAGCAATCGACCCAGCAGCACCTTACCGTTTTTAGCACGTCACTAGTGTACCCATATGTCAATCCTGCCACTACACCGCTTTCATTCCACTACCGTGTCACACTACCACTGTACCTCGCCACTACTGAAGTACGTCACCTGTTACAAGTCTGTCATAGCATCTTTTGTGCCTCAGCATCTGTGTAACACCCCACATCTCTACTACTCCAGCTCTGTTTCCTGACCAACAGAAGCACATAATGACTGTGTCACACTACCGCTGTGCCGCATCACCTCTGCACCACTGCTGTACCTCGTATACCAGTGGTAACATACTCCTGTCATATTCACTGCTTCTGTAACACACCACTGTCATATCACTCACCGATGCTGTAACACACCACTGTCATATTACCCTCCATACACCTGGAACAAGAACAGAAGGAAGAGGAGAAAATACGCGTACATTTGAATCTTTAATGAAAAGGGTGGAGGTACAAAGGAATTCAAAGCTAATGTAACCCATATGTTATTGATTACATTTGCCTGGAGTAGGAAGCTGGGCTGGGTACATGAATCAGGGCGAGAGGCAAACGGTTGTTCACTGAAGCAGCGTGATCCATTCCGAAATAAAGAGGGATCAAGGAACGCTACTGGTAATTAGGCTAGGGAAGGTAAGGAGATAAAAAACAGAAGAGAGGAAGATATTGTGAAGTGAACGAAGCAAGGGATAGCAGATACGAAGAGAAAGAGAACCATAAGGGTGGAATAAAGAACTTAGCAATAGAGAGAAAGGTTAGGAAAGATTGACACGAAAAGTTGAGCCAAACTACGAGAGGTAAAGAGACCTTGGATGTACGAAAGATGTGTGGAAGGGATTTGAGACAGGGGTAGTAGAGAATGACTGCAATATTGTAATCTCTACAGGGGCAACTGGAGGGAGTTTTATAATCCAATGATATGTAGAAGTGATCTCTAAATTATCATTAGAAATTTAAAAAAAAATTTTTAAGATTTATGTTGTTTCTTGCATCTGAGAGTCGATGTTCATGAGGAATAGAGAAAAGAGATGAACAGGAAATAGATGAGTAGGAAAGTAAAGGAAGTTTAAGTGTCTATCATGGATCCATGTCTTGATGCCGGGCCAACAAAGTGACATCAGCCGACGAACAACTGTCATGTAAACCCAACATACGTATGAATGATGTTATTGCCAGCGCTAAATGCCATGTATGCTCTTAGGAAAATCATTCTTGGGAATATATTAACCAGGCCATTATTTCATTACGTTGTCCATGGGTTTTTTTCCCTTCACCTAAAAGCATTATATTCGTGAATTGCACGAATCTACGAAATTCCATATATTTTTTTCCTCCCACACGCAAGCAGGGACGGGGGGGTAAATATGTGTCATGGGCCGGGAAAGGCTTTTAAAACTTTTATGTGAGGGAGGAAGCATTAGGTGAAATTTCCCTCGCGTCGGTGAGCATCTACTTAATGTACCCAATGCTGGTGGGGCGGCCGCCAGGTGAAGTATTGGCGGGGCGGTGCTGGTCACCTTTCACTTATACATGCGTGTACGCGTATAAATACGCGACTACTGGAACGCAACCAAATGGATTTGTTGACTACATGCCGATAACACGTGTACACGAAGAGGAATGTGTTATGTATTTGTACAACTGTGCTACACTACCACATTACGAAGGACCCTGCTGCACACTTGGATATATACGTATATATATATATATATATATATATATATATATATATATATATATATATATATATATATATATATATATATATATACACATATATATATATATACACATATATTTTTTTTTTATTTTTTATTATACTTTGTCGCTGTCTCCTGCGTTTGCGAGGTAGCGCAAGGAAACAGACGAAAGAAATGGCCCAACCCCCCCCCCCCCATACACATGTATATACATACGTCCACACACGCAAATATACATACCTACACAGATTTCCATGGTTTACCCCAGACGCTTCACATGCCTTGATTCAATCCACTGACAGCACGTCAACCCCGGTATACCACATCGCTCCAATTCACTCTATTCCTTGCCCTCCTTTCACCCTCCTGCATGTTCAGGCCCCGATCACACAAAATCTTTTTCACTCCATCTTTCCACCTCCAATTTGGTCTCCCTCTTCTCCTCGTTCCCTCCACCTCCGACACATATATCCTCTTGGTCAATCTTTCCTCACTCATTCTCTCCATGTGCCCAAACCACTTCAAAACACCCTCTTCTGCTCTCTCAACCACGCTCTTTTTATTTCCACACATCTCTCTTACCCTTACGTTACTCACTCGATCAAACCACCTCACGCCACACATTGTCCTCAAACATCTCATTTCCAGCACATCCATCCTCCTGCGCACAACTCTATCCATAGCCCACGCCTCGCAACCATACAACATTGTTGGAACCACTATTCCTTCAAACATAACCATTTTTGCTTTCCGAGATAATGTTCTCGACTTCCACACATTCTTCAAGGCTCCCAGAATTTTCGCCTCCTCCCCCACCCTATGATCCACTTCCGCTTCCATGGTTCCATCCGCTGCCAGATCCACTCCCAGATATCTAAAACACTTCACTTCCTCCAGTTTTTCTCCATTCAAACTCACCTCCCAATTGACTTGACCCTCAACCCTACTGTACCTAATAACCTTGCTCTTATTCACATTTACTCTTAACTTTCTTCTTCCACACACTTTACCAAACTCAGTCACCAGCTTCTGCAGTTTCTCACATGAATCAGCCACCAGCGCTGTATAATCAGCGAACAACAACTGACTCACTTCCCAAGCTCTCTCATCCCCAACAGACTTCATACTTGCCCCTCTTTCCAAAACTCTTGCATTTACCTCCCTAACAACCCCATCCATAAACAAATTAAACAACCATGGAGACATCACACACCCCTGCCGCAAACCTACATTCACTGAGAACCAATCACTTTCCTCTCTTCCTACACGTACACATGCCTTACATCCTCGATAAAAACTTTTCACTGCTTCTAACAACTTTCCTCCCACACCATATATTCTTAATACCTTCCACAGAGCATCTCTATCAACTCTATCATATGCCTTCTCCAGATCCATAAATGCTACATACAAATCCATTTGCTTTTCTAAGTATTTCTCACATACATTCTTCAAAGCAAACACCTGATCCACACATCCTCTACCACTTCTGAAACCACACTGCTCTTCCCCAATCTGATGCTCTGTACATGCCTTCACCCTCTCAATCAATACCCTCCCATAAAATTTACCAGGAATACTCAACAAACTTATACCTCTGTAATTTGAGCACTCACTCTTATCCCCTTTGCCTTTGTACAATGGCACTATGCACGCATTCCGCCAATCCTCAGGCACCTCACCATGAGTCATACATACATTAAATAACCTCACCAACCAGTCAACAATACAGTCACCCCCTTTTTTAATAAATTCCACTGCATATATATATACACATATATATATATATATATATATATATATATATATATATATATATATATATATATATATATATATATATATATATATATTCCTATGAGGAAAATGTAACACGTTAAGTTCCCAAGTATACTTTCGTGTAATTATCACATCATGAGGGGAGATACAAATAGGAAATAAGTCAGTTGATATACAACGAAGAAAAGTAGATAGGACGCCATTTGGTAAACAAGTGTTTGTCCAAGACAGACAATGAGCGTATTATAACATTATGTGGAAAACAAGGGAAATTGTTTACAAATTTTATCAACAATAAAGCTATCCAATTTACATAGACCTTTACTAATATTAAAGTTTTAAATCTTTGTGCATTTAGTAATAGAAGATTCAATGATGGTTATCGTGGTACTGGAGTTAGTTAATAGCCGAGATGGCATTACTCCAGTCAATACAATAATCATAGTGATTAAACAAGGCATTTAATTCTTGTCTTGTACTATATTCACGTTGCTTATTTCTAACAGAAAGATCCTTACCAGTATGTCCGCCCAACATGAAACTTATCACAATTTCTACATGGCACTTTATTGATACATACATAAAGTTGGTTACACGTCTTAAATAGGTGATATCATTTTTTACTTTTATTTGCTGAATTTACATGTTGCGTAAGACGTATGTTGCTTCCGTCATTTGTGATTTTGAGACTATCTTAAAGACGTGGACTCGTTCACCATATCAAGCAATGTGCAGCTCTAAGAATTCAAGGAGCACAAAAGTAACTGTCATGTCATCACATTTTAAGGCTGGTTTCAAGACTCGTATGTCTGATCCTGTGACTGTCTTCTGTTTTTCTGTGATTGCTCTTACTTCAAAAAGCAGTGGATGTTAAAAAAGATATATAGATTCTGTAAAAGAGTAAAAGGCTCTGTTGTTGATGTCAGACGGTAGATGGGGGTAGATGGTCGCTCTGTTCGCTATGTAATGTTATGCCTTACTCGATCTGTGTAAGTGCGGACACTGTATGCAGTAGGTACAGTATCAGCCGTGTTCATCATTGGTTACGAATAGAAAGTACGGCATTTTGTGTATACCTTAGTATGATCGTAGCAGATGTGACGTTGATGAGTGTGGAGAAGCTTTCTCTTGCTGGGGTCGTTCTTCCGGCGACCTCTCGTTGGGACGTTCATTCTGAACAATGGACTGTCTAATTGTACAATGTACCTTTGCAAATCCCTTACCAACGGGGTGAATTAACACTGAATCATCCTTTATCTAACGTGATTTACTGAGTAGTAGGCTTGACACTGAGCACGTACTTGCAGGTGAGGTTCTTTCCATCATGGCACCGAATGCAACGCTCCTTCGACAGGAATATTGTTCAATTTTGCCAGTTTTAGTACACTGAAGCTGCAAGCTGTTCAGGTTGTTGCTGCTGGTCCATTCAGCTCCTAGAACAGTATTTAAATGGACTGAATTAATACGTTCATCTCCAAATACAAACTTCTCCTGGACGTTGAGCTACAGAATATTCATGTCCCAGCCTCAGTTCTCACCCTCAGTAACTCAGACTCTGTGAGTCCCTTGGGGCTTTCCACATAACATCAGTTTCATCGTTAAAGGGAGCTGCAGTCAATACTTCAGAGAATCATTGACAGTCGCAAGTGAGGGGGAAAATGACGCAGAATTAGATCGTTTCTAATTTCAGGATCAAAGCGACTCTTTCTTTATTTAACAAAAGCCAGAAAGAAGCGGGATTTTCGAGAGATTATTGGTTATAATGAATGACAGTGGAAAAGCAAGTTATCGTTGTGCTATGAAACGTATGAGTTGAAAGAGATCACTCAAGTCGAAAGTGTGTTTTTGTTTCAGAAAAAGAGAAAAAGAATTATGGAAATATGCTTAAGAGTTCAGATTTTCTCAAGTTTCCTTCCAATGATGATGTTTGTATTATGCTCAGACGTTTTGTAACCATGAAATCAACTTATTATTGTAAGTAACCTTGTCAGTCAAGTAGCTACGGTGCTTCTATATGTACCGCAAACTTCTCTCTAGAGTGGAGGACACGAAACTATTCAGGGAACTTTAGTTACGCCCTGTAACCGGAGGACATTGATGCGCCTCGTTATTTCATTCCCGTGAGATGGCTGCTAAGATGGGATCTTAGGAAGTTCAAGTTCTTTTCCTTAGGAAGGGAGGCGAAACAAGGTGCTCTCCCGAGACCGGTTCTCTTTGTCGCTTTCACAGAAGCACTCGCCGAGACACTTGATTTTGCTAAGATGATTGTCATGTTGGTTGTCAGTGTGTTTAAGAGTGTTCGCATGTCTTTGCTGGCACCTACCATGTGCATCATGAGGTGTGGGTGTGTGTGTGTGTGTGTGTGTGTGTGTGTGTGTGTGTGTGTGTGAGATTCCTTGGAAAATTACAAGGAGAGTACCTGTTCATTGCTGAACGTAAAGTAATATACACTACCTTTTTTCACACTTGGCCTTAAATGTAGTATCATTAGTGAAGAACCATTATTCTAACCTATTCCTGTCATGTATTGAAATAGGCGTTTGGATCATATAAATTTCCATAGGTGGTTTTACTGTCAATTTTCCCAGAAAGCGTAAGAAAATCAGAGACAAGGCTAATATGACAATAAAAGAATTCTGTTGACTGAACATCTGGTGGAAAGTGTAACCATCTACCCACGCCTTGGCCTGTATAAATGTAGATTATGCTCAGAGTAGAGTGGAAAAGTGTGCTATATGTATACACGTCGATTTCAAAGGTATTACTACTGAGGGTTAAGGAGATCAACGCCAGAGGAGGCTATCCCTGTGTTGTATGTTCCCTTTCCCCATCATGACTGTTACTCATTCAGTAAGGATCGTAACTTCCCTTTTCGGAAGGAGGATGGACGACATCTCAGGTATTTACCAGAAATGTCATTATTCTGCAGAGTAAACATGATCACTTCTTAAGTCCCTGTTATATACTTTATTTGAGAAGGGACTCGAAACTCCCCAGTAGATATGATCACTTCTTAAATTCCTGTTATATACTTTATCTGAGAAGGGACTCGAAACTCCCCAGCTGAGTCAGGTGTAAGTTCAAGAGTTCACTTTAATATAGAACTTCACAATCTTGTGGTGTTTCGGCCAGGAATATGATAATGATATTTCTCTATTTTCTCTGTTGAAGATTAATGTTGGGTATCATATCTCTTTTTTCCACATGATTCTGTTCAAAAACATTGTATTCCGTACATTAATGGCTGTCACAGTTTGATGTTCATCCGCTCTGGTGTAAATACCTAGTGTTCTCTCTTATAATTCCCTCCTGTATTTTGCACTGGTATATTGTGTCAAAAAGTTTAAGATTTCTGAAGTAAGGCGTAGCGCCGCTGTACGTCATCTGTCCTGAGAATGATGGCTGTGTCATGACGTCCGTGACATTACCAATATAAATTTTGTAACATCAAGCGATTAATTCAAGTAAAAGCAGTGAACAATACATTGTGCAAAGTCAGTGAAATGCAAATTTTATTACTGCCTTTACCAAATAGTATCGCCTTTTTTTCTGTGAATCTTTATATCATATCGCATCACTTTCATTTTGGCCACCGAAAAAGAAAGGCACTTTCTTCCCATATTACGCAGACCAACGCGTAACCCCGAATGAGTACGTGATTAATCTTATGTAACCCATTAATCAAAGCATTTAGTGGCGAATTCTGCCTGCGTACAACCACTGCATCAGGTCCTCTTATGCACCCTATGTATATATTCCTCACATCATTCACGTCAGTCCCTCACAGAGGGAATTCGGCTGCATGCTAAACACACGACGAATTCCGAGTTGCTGTGCTCAGCATCGGTCCACCTGTAGGCATCTGCGGTGCCGGAGCTTCACTATAGTATTGCAGGGACGCATCACATTCCCAAACTTTTTTCTGCGCCCATCTGTAGCAGTATTAGTGGGAACAGATAAGCCGTTCAGCTGTTTTGTTCTTTTTTTTTTTGGTGGAGGTGGAGGAATTTTTACCATTAGCACAAATACCGCGATAAGGAAAATCCAATTTCTGCTTTGAGAAAAGTTTGATAGTTGAGAACTTTCCGTTCAACATGTAGTGCGCATCTCGGCGTGATGTAACTTTAGGGTCGAGCACTTACCATAAGGTGCTGGAGGCATGTAGTGTGAGTCGCGTGGAGGCTGCTTAACTTTCCAGCGCGTGGTTGTGCAAGCAACATGTTGGTAAACTTTGTGGCGGTTGCCTCTGTGTATTGTGCCTCGCTGATCCTGGTGCTCCTCTGCAAAATGTGTTCTTGACGATAGAACAGGGTCGGACTGGTTAACGAAGCAACAGTGACCCTCCTCTGTGTCTGATCATGAAGGCGTACAAACCCCAAGGCAAACGCTTGCTAGGTGGTGAAATTATGGAAAATACGAAACACTATTCCTTCAAACATGCCCATTTTTGCTTTCCGAGGTGATGTTCTCGACTTCCACACGTTCTTCGGGGCTCCCAGAGTTTTCGCCCCCTCCCCCACCCTGTGGTCCCTGTGGTCCACTTCCGCTTCCGTGGTTCCGTCCGCTGCCGGGTCCGCTCCCGGATGTCTGGGGCACTTTGCTTCCTCCAGTTTTTCTCCATTCGGGCTCGCCTCCCAATTGACTTGACCCTCAGCCCTGCTGTGCCTAGTGACCTTGCTCTTGTTCACATTTGCTCTTGGCTTTCTTCTTTCGCGCACTTTGCCAAACTCAGTCACCGGCTTCTGCAGTTTCTCGCGTGGGTCGGCCACCGGCGCTGTGTCATCGGCGAGCAGCGGCTGACTCGCTTCCCGGGCTCTCTCATCCCCAACAGACTTCATACTTGCCCCTCTTTCCAGGGCTCTTGCATTTGCCTCCCTGACGGCCCCATCCATGGGCAAGTTGAGCAACCATGGAGACATCACACACCCCTGCCGCAAACCTACATTCACTGAGAACCAATCACTTTCCTCTCTTCCTACACGTACACATGCCTTACATCCTCGATAAAAACTTTTCACTGCTTCTAGGGGAGAAAGAATACTTCCCACGTATTCCCTGCGTGTCGTAGAAGGCGACTAAAAGGGGAGGGAGCGGGGGGCTGGAAATCCTCCCCTCTCGTTTTTTTTTAATTTTCCAAAAGAAGGAACAGAGAATTGGGCCAGGTGAGGGTATTCCCTCAAAGGTCCAGTCCTCTGTTCTTAACGCTACCTCGCTAATGCGGGAAATGGCGAATAGTTTGAAAAAAAAAAAAAAAAAAAAAAAAAAAAAAAAAAAAAAAAACGAAAGCTGATATATATATATATATATATATATATATATATATATATATATATATATATATATATATATATATATATAATCCTCCCCTCTCGGTTTTTTTTTTAATTTTCCAAAAGAAGGAACAGAGAATTGGGCCAGGTGAGGGTATTCCCTCAAAGGCCCAGTCCTCTGTTCTTAACGCTACCTCGCTAATGCGGGAAATGACGAATAGTTTGAAAAAAAAAAAAAAAAAAAAATATATATATATATATATATATATATATATATATATATATATATATATTGTTTCATATTTTGATACCTTTAAGATTTTATTCACCTATTCTTGGATCGATTTTAAAGTTATACATTCATCCTAGGCCATAAAAAAGTTCACATAAGCTTGTTCTGAGGGGCTCAGAGATAAGGTCATGATGAGCAAGTGCGCGTTTCGGTTTCCTTTGCTGTAAAGCAGAAGGGTAATATGGTGTCTCCTCTTGTGTAGTCGTACGATTACATCTCAAGACTGAGTGTTTGGATGTGGACCAAACTTGTATGACAGACACTGGACGCAAGTGGTCTATATACATGTAAGTTCTGATGTCTCTTGGTGAAAGATTGAAACAACACAGTCGTGTATTTCGTCAGGTTACCAAATGTTTGTCTACGCGGTGTATGGTGAGCCTCTGATTGGATATTGACCGCACAATATTGGAACACGAAGGTCAAAAATCCAGATCACGACAGAGTCCTGTGCAACAAAATGCCTTTAGTTAAAGGTCTCGTGCATCAGTCATGGAAGTCGCTTGCATGAAATGGATGATTTATGGGAAAGTATGGAATAAGACTAAGAATGTTTCCATTCTGTACAAGACACCTCAAGTAAATCATGTTATCAGACGTTTACTTTCGGTACTGAAGAAAACAGAACTAGTTAATGTGTGTTACGGTTGAGTTTTAAGAGAATTTGATTTCTTTTCTATCATACTGCTGTCTAGTCCTTGTTTAGTTATTCGTGTAATAATTGTTTAAATGCACAGACAGAAATGATACTACAATGTATGAAATATGATCAGATAAGAATTTTTATGGTATTCAGATTTTATTTGTTTGGACGCTTCCAAGCGGCTGCTTCAGTAATTAGTGTCATACATGTGTGTGTGTCTGTCTACCTCTGATTAAGTTTTGGAGGTCGGGGGTTAAAGGTCAAGGTCATGATATTATATTTGTTGGTGGATCACAAAGCCAAATGCATGGAGGATGTGTGAGTTAAAAACACTTTTGTTGTTCCTTTTGGAAAATTATTAAAAAAAGATGTCCCCCTGTTGTCTTCGGATGCCTTGATAGAATATTGTTTGAAAACGGCAGGTTGTTCTAAGCACTAAACTCCTGTAGCAATGCTCGCAGTTGAAGATGTAGATAGACTTGCAGCAGCTGACTGCAAGAAGGCTGGCGAATTCGTATGCCTAAGTGATGTATGAAGGCAGGAAATGGACTGAAAGTGAAAGATGATGGATGTTCGTACGAAGCGTAACTTCGGTATATCTAGCGAGCATGAGACATCCAATGAGTCATAGTGAAGGTTGGTTTAGAATGAAGGAAAGATGTGAGATCAGGTTGGCCGAAGGTTGATGAACTTTATATGTGGATGGGTAACTTAAAACGAGAGATGAATTTCATGATTGAGTCAGTAATAATGTCTAAATTCCAGGCTGATAAATTTATTCCATCTGGCTGTGCAGTAACTGAATACACACTGTTGAATAATTGAGAAATTAAAGACGCACTGCAGCAAGGGTTTGAATGGGTGATCCGAGTAGTGTATCAGTGGGAGTTTTTTCTAATGAGTGATATGGAGGGATGGGCAGGAGCTGGAGTTGATAAGGTTGTGAGTTTTGGGCAGGGACCCGATACGGTTAAGAAAATAACACACTCTTAAAAGGATACATGGGTTATGTCCAGCTGTGAATATGAGTGTCGCAAAGGATTATAATCAACATAATGATATCCGTGATTACGTACGATGAAAGGAGACAACCTTGAAGAAAGATGGACATAAATGACTGTTATCATAGTGCATGTGCGACAGAGAGCTCAACAAGTTACACACATACTTACATAAGTTTTTCTAAGTAGCCTGGGACTTGTGTAATGAGAGAGTATGGAATGCGAAAACTCGGGGAATGCAACTAAGTGTCATTGTGAACTTCCGAAAGAAACTGGAGGATAAGCTAAATCACGTCAACAAGTCCGTGTGTGTAGCATGTGGGTGAAGGATTGGTGAGGCACCTGACGAACGCATCAGTAGATCCTGTCGCTGCAGTGCCATGCGGAAGTGTATGGACTGTGTGTGTGTGTGGATTGAGGGGAACATCACAGTCAAACGAAGACATGTAAGAGAAAAACTAGTGGATGAAACTGACAAACGATTGAGGGGAGGAAAGCTGAACGTTCAAGGAAGCAGTTGTAAATAAAGATGAATAGTAAAGAGCAGAAGTCTACAATAAGAGTAGAAAGAATGCGATCGTAGATAGTAAAATCACACGAGGAAAATAAAGGACAGTGTAGAGAATGGATAAATGAAGAATACAAGTTCAGAAAAATTGAATGTCGTAAAGAGAGAGAGTATGGTGATGATGAGAAAAGATAAACTTCAGGAAAGGTGGATGGAGTATTTTGAGGTGCTAATGGAAGTTGAGAATAAGAGGTAAGGGTACTCACACGTTGCCTTTGGGTGAAGGAAGGTGCAGGATAACTAAAGTAAAAAATAAAACTACGTGGAAGCTCTGTCTCTGAGAAACAGGAAATCCGGATGATATGGTGTGCGAGATTAACAGATATAAAGATTATACCCGGAAGTACTGATGTACCAGATAACTGTACGAATGGAGTTGATACACTGATAATTAGTAAGATACAAGGCAGATTTGCTTAGTCGTGTGATTCTAATTACTGAACATGTAGGTCGAGAGAGGGAGGGGAGGGATGTGTGTACCAGGGCTTTGCATTTAGTTAAGGGTACGTGCTATAGGGAGGGGGAAAGGACGGACTGTTTAGGGTCGTTTATTGGTTTGTAGAGCGTGAGATTAATGAAACAGAAGAGGACTCTGCAAAATTATGCCTCTTGATGGTTTACATGGAAGGCTTCAGAACGCTTACTCTAACGGTTTCTGTAATGGAAATAGTGCATGTGTGAATGGTGGCTGAAGTGGCGTGAAAATGAATATGGAGGAGTGGTAGGGTTGTATAATTTCTTCTCGTGTGTGTGTGTGTGTGTGTGTGTGTGTCGGTGGGCTGGTGCGTGGGTCTGTTTGTGGAATGAGACAGGCGATGTGGTTGTGTAGTATGACTTTAGACATGGTCGAGTAAACTGGTTTGCAAATGCTGCTGTTGCTCCTGCTGCTGTTGCTGTGTTAGCTTAGTCAGGGAGGAAGTGGATTGTCGTGAATTACTTTGGTGGTGTGTTTTTGGAGGAGGATATTGAAAGTAAGCGCGTTAAAAACAGGTGGAAAGTCCCACTGTAATAAGTTTGAATGTTGAAAATCCGAAATTCGCTTTTACTTTGAGTGATATGGGCTGATGTTCTCTGGGACTGACCCAGTGAAGCAGGTTAGGTGCGAAATGATAAAAAGATGATTTCTCAATGTTTGGTGAATGGGAACAGGAGTACCTTGCAAACAAGACTGCATTAAGTGCTTGTCCCTTATCTTCCCTCAAGATGTGAAACCCTAGCTTTCCTTAATACCCATGAAAGGAACATGAAAATATAAATGTATCTCACTTCAGTTGGAATTGCAGGAACTGATAAAGAGGAGAATGATGATTCAGAAAGGTATGTGGAGAGGGAAAGGCACCAGGAAGTCACTTCGAAGAAATCTTATCAAAATGTATTACAATATAGAAACCTCGACAGATAAGATGAAGATAAAAGTGCTGTTACTCTCGAAGGTCTTGAGGAAATGGGTTAGATTCAGTGAAAGGTTTAGTAGGGTCTTTCGCAAGATGGAGAAATTGTTGTATTTCGTGTGCAGTAGAAGCTTTTATATAGGTTAACATGGAAACTCCAACAGTCCACCATTTACCACATGAAGACTTGACTCTTGTGGGCATATTGGAAGCGTGTCATAATGCTCTGCTTAGCGTGACTCTTTAATGTACTCTGCTACATCGTAAACAATAGATACTATGTTTGAATCTTCCACGAAGTCTTGTTCACATTATCTACCTCTTGCAAATGGAATAGATTTACGACAGGCTCATGACTTAATGCTCCAGCTTACGTAGGTTTTGTCGATGCAATTCCTTCGTCAGAAACTGACCATCTTTTTTCTGGGTTGGTTTGGGTTGCGTGGGGGGGTATGGTCTTGTTCATGTTGCAGTTATACCGTTGGTAAAGACACTTCTACATGACAAAACGTCTCCTCTAAAACCTCAAAATACGTTATACCTATCCAATCTAAAGAACATTTTGGGATCAGAAAGTTATTTTGGAGGGCCATTTCATATTGTGCTTGTCGTTCAATAACCTCAAAGTTATCATTAAGAATGTATTATGTCACTGCGGGTGTTCCAGGATACATAACTATAGAGCCGTCGCCTCATTACACGAACTGGATATTGGGTGTCGGTCAGAGAGCTGCCGAACTGGTAAGCTCGTCTTATGCTGCTGAAGTTACTGAAGTCAATAGAGTTTAAAGTTTTTTTGCAAGACTTAACGATTGTTAGATTTACTTTTGAACAAAATACATCATCTAGCGAAGACAGGACTGCATGAACGGCTGTCATCTTATGAATCATAAGATACGTTCTGTACCTGTTAGATATGCATATCCGTAAAAAGTTTTCTAATCATGCCAACATTTACAACAAGGACGAAAAGATATTTCTATTTTGCTACGGAGATCTAGTGAATGATAGAGTTTGCAGTAGTATGTCAATAAGATTTTCATTATTATTATTATTATTATTATTATTATTATTATCATTTATTATTGTTATTATTATTATTATTATAATAATTATTATTATTATTATTATTATTATTATTATTATTATCATCATTATCATCATTATTTTGCAAGAAATTCTAGTAACCTTTTCTTATTTATGAACTGTCATTGGTCATGGGAAAAATGCTCTTAACAAAAGCAAGCTCGTGATTTTGAGAGATATATATTGTATCATGAAGACTGAACGTTGGGATGAGCATCATTGAAACTTTGTTAAAACCAAGATAGTGAACAGGGTCTGAGTCTTGTCAAGTATGCCCAGTTGTTACGACAAACGTAATTTGTGCGAGTGTGGATGATATTATGCGCTTCTGTGTGATGATAAGGCTAATTGGAAGTAATATGGCCTTGAGATAAGTGTTGAATTCTTGTCTCATTAATGAATAGAAAGCATCCGAGCTGGAGACGATATCCTTACCAACACTCTGCACCTGATATCATCTTTCACCTCTTGTCTTCAATATCCTATTCCTCTTTTTATATCTATCATAGGACTGATCTCGATGAAGACATTTGCCTCTGGCTGGAGCCGTTTTACCAGGAAATCTGGAGGATCAGACATTCTTGTCTTTGGGAGGAGATGGCCGGTGAGGAAAAGGGAAGATAAAACTTTTATTTTCATTCCCAGATACGTACAACTTGGATTAGATCTGCCAAATTACCGTTCGTATGGGCGAGACTGTTCCTGTTGAAGGCTTTATTGCTAACGTGGTTTCCACACCGTTGGTTTACAGGGGAGGTAAACCGTCTCTTCCAGAGAACAGTATCTAGTCTTAGGACTGAATTACTGAAGCTCCGGAAACGATAAATTGCACACTTGTATTACTTGCTCCTCATAGTCCTGACTGTGGAGGGCAGATTCTTATAATCAAGTTGGGGAAGGTTTGGTTGGACATCCGAACGAAAGCTGTTCATCTTTGAGAATCATTTTCTAACATATCTGGTGACGGTCTTTCATCTTGATTTTAAGTCCTATATGTTCTAGCTTGAATATTCTAGTTTGCTAGTACGGAACGCTGCATCCTTGCTTGAAATATTCCTGTTCAGTCTTATACGTAGATGTTGAAACATGGGATGAAACGTACAAGTCTTGTTTAGTCTTAGTAGTTTGTCTTATTAGTCTTACTATTCCCGTTTGTTGGGCCATCATGAAAACAGTGACGGTGGGAGAGACGAGAGGATTACGGTCTCCTGTCACAAAGGTTGTTTTCTTTCACCACGCTCAAGCTTCGGCCTCCTCTAGTTGACTTTTACATAAGCTTCAGCTCCACCGTTACCTCGCAAACAATGCTCGATCTTTCTTTTTCACGTGCAAAGGGCGTAGCCTGGTTCCTAAGCGCTATAGGGGATCCTCAACAATAAAATGGACTCCTGTGGTGTTGGATGTTTTTGGAGATTAGATATCTAAGGACTATATGTGATGTGAGGAGGGTTGATCGAATGAGAAGTGATGGGTAAGAGAGAAGTGTGGTGGTAAGAGATGCATGAGAGGGCTGAAGAGGAGATTCTGTTGTGGTTAGGGTACATAGAGAGGATGACTTAGATAGCATGCATTTCAGAAATGGAGGGAACAATGAAAAAGGGTAAACCAAGGATGAGGTGGAAGGTGTGTGGCCTGAACATGCAGGAGAGTGTGAGGCGTGCATGGGATAGAGCAAATTGGATCGATGTGTTATACATGGGGCGACATGCTATCATTGGGCATATGAAGCAGTTGGGGAAAGCCAAGGAAAGGTCGTATAGGGACTGGCTGTTGTTAGGGAGTTCTGGTGGTGGTGCATTATACATGACAGCCAGGAAGTAGATGTGGGCGAACGAGGTATCACCGTCTGTTCATGGCACTACTTCGCTAACACGGTAAACAGGGAACAAATATAAAGAAGAAAAAAAAGAAAAAAAAAAAAAAAATATATATATATATATATATATATATATATATATATATATATATATATATATATATATATATATATATGTATTGTGTGTGTGTGTGTAATTACCTATTTGTACTGTACATGGAGGGAGTTTTACACTCGTGGGGCAGCAACTCATACATTCTCTATCATACATTTCATAAGTTTCTGTATGTTATCAGCATTACCTGTCTTCATTCATTTCAATCACCCTCCACTTTTATACTATAAAACTGCTTCTCTAGATCTTTTCTAACAAGTTTCTTACTCACTTTCACGTTATTTCCTCTGGTATTTCTATCCCTACTTCTTCTGAAGAACTGTTCACAGTTCACACCTGTGTGTGATTACTGTTCGTGATTACCATTTGAATGTTCCAGGGAGAGAGTGTTACTCTTGTGTTGCCCCGTCTCTTAACTTCGTATGTATGTACCATGTTATCCTGTGCATGTGCACACACACACACACACACACACACACACACACACACACACGAGAGCTTGAGCCAGATACCCATTTATCGACCATCCTTGAGGGGAGGATGAACACGTAGTCTGGGTGTGGGCAAACTGCCGCACCATGGATTCGGACCTATGCGGGTCCGATCCTTGGCTGGCCCAAGCTGACTCATGGTCAGTAACGCTGACCGCTGCATCATGGAAGCCCGTGTGTATGGTTACTATTTATCAGTTACAGGTAGAAAGTTTTGCTCTCGCGTTACCCGTCTCTTAACCGTGTATATATGTATCATGACTCCTATGTGTGCACACGCACGCACACGCACGCGCGCCTAAGCCAGGTATCCACTTATTGACCAGCCTCGTGGGGAGAATGAACACCTATTGAACATGCTAGCCAGTACACCACGGAGGCCCGTGTGTGTGTGTGTGTGTGTGTGTATGTGAGAGAGAGAGAGAGAGAGAGAGAGAGAGAGAGAGAGAGAGAGAGAGAGAGAGAGAGAGAGAGTGCTTTATTTGCTTTCTGAGGCAACACTTGTCTTTTTCACCACTGTTTTGATTCTGTGTTGTATACGAAAACGGTTGGCATTGCCCTTTTGTTACTATCACCAGCACACAAACTTCAAGTATTTTAGCTGTTTCTTCTGGGGTATGTAGGCCTTCAAATCATAAAGACATTAAGCTACCAGAATTACTGCAGAAAATACCACGTTCACTAACTAGCCCGGTGTCTTGCGTATAGTTCAACTCGCTGACAGCGCTGTCAGCAGTGAAAGACACGGATCGTATTGACTCAAGGTTGCGTTTGGCGATGGGCACTTTCGCGTGCGTGTGAACTGGCTCGAATGGGCGATTGATATAGGTAGTTGTGAAATGTTATGATAACTGAATTAGATTGGTCCTTGCAAAGCCTTCGCATACCCTAAGACTGGCTCTGGAGTCCTGGGCAAGACTGTGAAAACTTTTGCCAAGGAGCTTCGGATTTCTTAGATAAGACTAAGGGAGTGGAGGATTACTGGACGCTGTTGGTCAGTCCGTCCCTGTATCTTGCAAGGGGTGGGAAAGTTTGGGATAGGCTCTCGTGCCTTAGCCGTGTAGTGCACAGCAATGGAAGCCCCTCACAGTGCAGCAGACGTGTGAGTCTGGCCTGCAGTGAAGTTGGTTGACCTGAATATCTTGCACTACCGGCATCAAGACACTCATGCTTCACATCTTTCCCAACGGATGTTAGTGTTTGAATAATGATCTGAGTACACGAATGTTCTCCTTCGTTCCCAGAGTTTTTGTAACAATGCTTCCTAAGTTAAAGTGATTCTGTTAAACGAGAGATTACGCAATGAGACTAAGACAAGTGGGCATCCGGTTCCCAGAAGCTAATCCTGCTAACACATGTTTCTGAAGGAAGAGCCTGAGGCAGAAAACACAAAGAGACGAGCACAAAGGTTCTGACTTAAGTTTACTGAATGATCAGGAGAGAGAGAGAGAGAGAGAGAGAGAGAGAGAGAGAGAGAGAGAGAGAGAGAGAGAGAGCACAAAGGCTCTTGTTTTCTGGAAGGCCTCTCGGAGGGAGTTCTCGAAGCGAAGGTAGGGGAGTGACTAGCCACGTCTCGGTGCTGGAGCTTGTCTTCTCATGATAATGTTAGTACGTGGAGATACTAGTAATAATACATTGATGATTCGATATAGATTCAAGGGTCTTAATAAATCCTTTTACAGCTGCTGAAGGCTATTTTATGAAGGGAAGAATAATGTCACAACATAGACAGTCCTCTGGGCTTCTCTGCGAAATTTGTTGTTCAGAAAAAGTGACCCAGTTTGTTGATCCCAGACGCCGATAAGTAAATCTAGCCATCTCTCACCGCTGGTATTGTCGTCTATATATCGGCACAATGGGGGTACGAAGAACAAATACTTAGGGGCAAAGCAATGGATTCGGAATGAAACATTTGGTCCGTTAAAACTTGTTAAAATCGTCTGCTTTGTCGTTAATGCTGTCAAGTTTCCATGATGCCCAAGAAATTAGGATATGCAGTTAATACTAGGAGATTCGCACACAAAAGAGGTTAAGGAGAAATATCAACTGGCGACTGGGAATGTGTCCTGAAGACCTAATCTCACATCCTCCCTCTCGTTTGAGCAAAGGTGTGATACAAGACCCCATAGCATTCATCCCCAGTATCACCCATCCTTCACAAGCATGATTCATAGTGCCATCTCCATGGTGCTCTGTCTGTTGCGGGAGAGAATAAAACTTACTGTAGAACGCGATTGAGTCGTCAATCATACATAAAAGAGGGATCTCGGGAACAGCCATCAGAAAGAACAAATGCAGTTATACCTTTGCTGAGGAAATTTGTCTCCTCTGACGTAGGCTGTGTATTTCAACACCCAGAGTGGAACTCTTTCATCGCTATACTGTCAGTGTCCTTACGCATCTACCCACAGCATCAGAATACACCTCTCTGTTGTTTCCAGAACTGGAAAATATGAAAAATGTGTTACCTCAACAAGCCCAGGGGGTGGAAAAAGAAATGTATGTCGAAAAGGAGTGTGTCAAAAAAATGGATGGATTTACAGTTCGAAGAAGGTTTGAAGAGAATTTACTTGTACAATAAAATAGTTTGTTACTACTACTAGCAAAGAGATGGCAGACGACCACCCCAGACCTCATTACGGGGTTCCTGGAATTGCCAATTAGCTCGAGGCATTTAGCTCATCGAGAACGGAGACAAACTCTTCTCATTTACCAGTGAAGAATATCGATTTCTCCATTAACCAATGGCAGTGGAGGTGGACGCCCAGGAGACTCCTGCGTCATTAACCCACCACCCGCCCGCCCATCATCTCTCAGTCATCCATGTCACCCAACAGCCATCCACCCCGTTACCCATCAGGCGCCCAAAGCCGCCCGTAGTGATCCATCATTCGTCTATCAGTCCCTCACGAGCCAACAATCCACTTAAAGTGTTAGGCACAGGCGTTATGAAACTCGGCGCCGGGCTGCCTGCTGTCCTTCGTCACTGGTACAGTCCCCCCCCCACCTCACCCCATACCACCCCTCCCATCTCCCCTATCCCCTGTCTCCCCCACCCTCTCGAAAAAAAAAAGATAACGTGTTGAGCGTCAGTACACAGGACGGTGGGAGGAGCTGAAGTCGGCACACTGGTATGAGCAGAATCATATAGTACCATGATTTGTCCTCCGACATCAAGATTCGTTGTCTTCAGTTTAGTGTCCACAAAGGAGCTTTAGTTTACGCGACGGCTTTGAGCAGAATTAAAGCATAATCTGACATCTGAAAATACAGTTCTCTGTTCTCGTATTCGTCCTGTGTAGGTAATACCAGAATTACATCTTTGGAGCTCTCAGTTGAGGCTAGAATATTACATTGCTTTATTCCGCTAGACTTCAAGAGGAAACCCATTACTTGTGAATCCGATATGTATGAAATACAACTAAACCTAAACAAAAAAAAAAAGAAGTGCTAATTGTGGAAGACCTTCTCCAAAGTAAACTCAAGATAGATTAAATGTAAGAACATGATTAATCTACTGTATATGGGCAAAAAAATTCTTAAACAGCAGTTCCCAAATCAGCTGTAGTCAGTTAAAAATATATGTATCTTCCATTACCCACCTGTCCTGTATGAAGCACACCATTGCACGGATAATTCACTAATGTAGAACATGTGTCTGGGTAACGTAAAGTATTGTGGCCTCGAATGAACAATGAATTATACATTCTCCAGAGAACCAGAATGAGCAGTTCGTCGATGTAATGTAATATGAACAACTGTTGAACGCGGAGACAGACTAAAGACGCGTATACAACAATGAGACGTGCGGAGTGAAAATGGGAGAACGAAACAGATAGAGACCTTGAATAGACAGTGGTAGTTATTGGGTAAGTCAGCTTAAGTAGAACTCAATATGACGGTCATATATTTTCCGTTAGAATGTTGTTGGGGCTTCGAGATATCTTTTTATTTTTGACTTTTGTCATTTAAAGGAGAGCTTCGAGGCATACAAGTGTCTAAGCAGGTGGCCTGTATGATCTCTGAAGGTGGAACTTGAAATAATTCTGAGAGACGCCATCTGTTGAATGATGATGGGTATTAGATGACATCTAGCGGCTCATACATACGACCTCTACGGAGTCATGGAGTGGAAAGTGACGTATCAGATACATGTATACCCTATAGAATCATCAACATAGTTTTGTACCTACACGAGGAATAGAACTTTACCTTCAGAGGAGCTTTTAGGCAGAAAGAACAGAAATAACAGATCCTTGAAGATTTTAATACATCTTAAGATGAAGTCAGAGCAGCTGAGGTATATACGCGCTCTCTATTTCGAGCATAACAAAACGAGTCGATCGATCTGTCGCAGCCAAGAGCTTTATGGTTGCTCAGTGGTAAGCCGGATCAGCCCGAAGATATTGAGCCACATTCTCATAATGCCGCAGCTGGTGCCTGTGGATCACGCAGGTAACAGACCCTACGCCGGTGTCACGGAGTAATGGGAGGTTGTATATAACCTGTGTTCCTGGTGCCTGCGTTTAGGAACACAGAAGTTCCAGTATTCCCTCCGATGACCATATACGTTGCCATATTCGTTCCTGTACTTCAAGATAGTAAGACAAAGAGGACCAGCGTCATGTGGACACGAACCTCAAATATCCTGACGAGCTACGAGCAACACAGAATACTCAGTGTAAATGAGGTTATTACACTATAACCCAGACTCGGGTGTCTGTGGTGCTGTGTGTGAAGTCCCATTTTCATGGATCACACGAGTATGGGAGGTGAAATACCCAAGACTTCAATGTCCTTTTGCACAAGTGTGAGGTGATGAGTCTTTATCTCGATGGCTATTTTCTTGTGTAGCTCAGAAAGGCAGTACTCTCTTAAGATCTCATCCCGTTCAGTACCTCAGGAATACAGAGGTATACGAACAGCAGCAGACCATTGGGGTCTTTTCGAAGCTGTTTGTGATACTGGGAGCAGAGAGATAAAGGAATACAGAGATTACTGTGGCAAGAGTAGAAAAGCAAGTGGGGAACCTAGAGATGTTATAGACTCAGCAAATAATATAACAGCATCGTCAGCAAAGTTCAGATTAATACAAATTGTCACCTGATTGTTCATATTGTGTATGACCCATCGTCCTGCCTATTGTTCAGTTTGGCACACGTAAATTAACGTACCAGAAGGACCACACCCCAGCGTCGGCTGTGCTACCATCACTACTTGGTATTATCCTCACTGTCTGAATATAAGCCGGATATCATACCCACACACCACACGGGGATCCCACGTAATCACTGGCTTTTCCAGTGTCTCGCGATGCTCAGAGTCGAAAGCTTTTCTTGAGATCAATAAACACCAGACTGTGTCTGCTGGAGCTCACGATGGCGCCCTACCAAGACACGCGTCCCTAGGGATGATGACTTCAGTTTTTGGCTTTAGTTAGATTGCTTAAGGAAACCCCTCATCCTTCCCCGTAGTCCTCAACTTCGTCATCCATTAGGCATCCACTGGCTGTACTCAAGCAATCCATCAATTGTTCATCGCTTATATAGCATCCATCAACCATTTCGTCACTATCTTGTAGATATCATCTAGTATTTCATCAACCATCGGCCAAGCTTACACCAGCCATTCCATCACTCCACATCTATCCACTATACATTAGCCAACTACCATCTATCCAACTGATGGTCGTCATCTTTTCGTCTACCATCGACCAACTGTCTTTTTCACCAACCACTCGCTGCCAGCAATCCATTATCTGTCCATTGATCATCCACTAAATTTGTCTACTTGCTACCCCCCCCCCCCCCCCCCCACCCCCAAGGTCATCTCCCCAGCAACTATTTACCAACCACTAGCCATCAACCCTCTGTGAACGAACTGTGTTCTGGCATTCCCTCACTAGCTCTTACTGTGTATTTGTGTATGTACAGCATAGCCTCCGTGGACCCTCCTACTTGTCAGGAACTCCACACAGACATGCATACATAGCCACCATCCCTCCAGGAAGTATGTGTAAGCCATCCATCTCTGAGAAAGCATCCAAAACGCCAGACATTATCCACTGTATATTAACAATCAGTCTTTTATCATTCACAGTCTAGCTCACACCAGTCTGCCGTCCATCTATGATTCTATTATCCATATCTAGAAAATAATTTCTCGCCAGATACCCTCACATACCAAACGTCTATCCACATATCCATTTACACCTCCTCTCTACCAGTCGGCCACTGGTTATACGTTGCTATCCATCTATTATCCACAAACTATCCGCCAGCTTTCCACAGTCATCCATCTGGTCCCCACACACTATCGATCGACTATCTAGATATAATCCACCAACTGTTCCCAGGTGTGCGTCAGTGTACACCAAGCATCTAGCTCCCATGTCCTAACCATATATCAACTACCATACTCACGTACAATCACTCGGCAGTTTTCTATCAATCCACCAACAGATTTCTCCTCCTGTCTTCCAGCTAACTAGCATCTTTTCACCAGCTACCTCATTACCTTAGTACAATCATCCACCTACGAACCTTCCATTAAGTAATGATCAAGAGCACACCTCAAATTATCCACCTACTAACCTACTAACCTTCTACCATCAGCCCAACACCTGTCTGACAACTTTATGTAACCCTGCTACCTACTTCATCTACTTTACACGACATGTTTCTTGTTCATGAGCCAGTCTATAGCAGCATGAAGACAGTCAGGACCGTCGTCTCGTACACCAAAGATGATATTTGGCCTACCAGTCAGCACCACACAAGACAGAGAGTGTACCAGTCAGCACCACACAAGACAGGTGATGTACCAGTCAGCACCACACAAGACAGATGATGAATCAGTCAGCACCACACAAGACAGAAACTTTGCCAGTCAGCACCACACAAGACAGATGATGTACCAGTCAGCACCACACAAGACAGGTGATGTACCAGTCAGCACCACACAAGACAGATGATGAATCAGTCAGCACCACACAAGACAGAAACTTTACCAGTCAGCACCACACAAGACAGATGATGTACCATTCAGCACCACACAAGACACAGTGTACCAGTCAGCACGACACAGAAGTCTCAGTACACAGCGTAAAAGTCTGGCACTTAGGGAGAGAGAAAGAAGAAAAAACAACGGTCGATTACTCTCATTCTTGATTGATGTTCGTCCAGTCAAAAGCGTCAACAGACAACAGTCACTGGTAAGAACAACCCATGCCAGTGGCAGCAGTGACAGTCACTCAGCGTGCAGCACGAAGGACAGTCATAACACCAGTCAGACGAACAAACACTTCGTCGGAAATGTAAGAGATGGCCATCAAGTCAGCCATGATACGATCAGCCTGCTGTAGAGAGCTACTGGTCAGCCTGTGGCATAGAGGAGAGCTGACCTGTCAGTGGCACAGAAGGTCACGAACCAGTCATTATCACTTGTATGGTTGACATTTAACTGCTGACTGACCTTGGTTGACTGTTGATATGCCTCTCTTATTCTGAAAGCTTCCTTCCAGTTAAGACGAGAGAGTCTCGCTTGATCAGTCAGTGATACAGTGTATTAGAGTGGAGGGGTGATATCTTGGGAAGGGGAGTTATGTAGACATTATATTTGTGAGGAGTGTTAGTGGGAAGGTATGAGTAGGGAACGCCAGCAAAAGATTCGTCGTTGCAGTGATGTAACTTGGAGTACGTTGTGAAAGGAATTTATTGGGTATGTCGGTAGGAAGGGTGCGTGTGAAAACAATATTTAGGAGAGCTATTAATGAGAAGAGTTTCGATGGAGTGTTAGTGTGATGGGTGAAAGTACGAGGGATGCTCATAGAAGTATGAGGGATGTGTGTGTGCGTGTGCAATGATGTAGACTGCTTGCAGTAGAGGATAGCACTGTGAAGAGCGTTAGTGTAAGGTGGAGGTCGTGTCTCGTATGTTTGCAAGATGGGTGATAGTGTGAGGAATAACAGTGGGAGGATTATAGACTTGGGAAAGCTAATGTGTGGGATTCTGTTCATGTGAGGGATGATGGTGTGAGGGATGATGGTGTGAGTGACGTTGCTGTGACAGACGGTGGCGTGAGAGATGATTGTGTGTGGTTGCTGACGTGAGGAATGATAGCATGAGGGATGCTAGTGTGAGGGGATGCTAGTGAGAGCGGTGCTAGGAGGAGGATGTTAGCGTGAGAAGTGTTGGTACAAAGGGTGTTAATGAGTGAGGCGTCGATGTCAAGGGTGTCGGCGTTTGTGTTCTGTCAGTGCGTGAGAGGAGTGTTAAAGAGGAGAGCGTGTTTCCTGCGAGGGTTCAACTGGGCAGGGGAGAAGTCAGGATGGGAGGGATATTATTGGGAGAGAGTGAGAGGGATATTACGCTGAGAGATTATACAGTTGGAGGGTTTTTTTTCATTTTAGAGTAGTGGGATGTAAAGGTGAAAGGGATTTTGGGGGGGGTTGGAAAGGGCATTAAAGAGAAATGTTACAAGTGGGAGATATTAAAGTGGAGGGTTGGAAGAACTGGATAAGTTATAGAGCGGGAGAGATAATAGAGCAAGACGGATGAGGATGATAGGTATGCGGGATGTTGAGGTAGAAGGCTGACGAGGCATGATATTAGAATGTGAAGGATGTGATAGTAACACGGGTGTTGAGGGAGGATGGGTGTCCGTCTCCTGGGAACTATGACTGTGTTGAAGTAATGATGGTCGGAGAGCAGGTGACTTCTTCATGTACTTTATCGATCATCTGATAGATCAGAGAGATGTGAGGCAAGGAGAAAGAGAATAATAGATATATGGGAGAGAAATACGCTACAAAGGAGAAAGTAAGAAGAATAATACACCTCTTTAAGGAATGGAAAGGCTGGGGTTACAGGTGGTGACGGTGAGTGAGATGACGAAAAGTGAAGCTATGGTGAGGATAGTTTGCATGAAAGCCTGGAAAAGTAGGCAGGTGGTCCGGTGAGAGGAGGATGGTGGTAATTATTCCACCGTATAAAGAAAGGGAAAGAAATAGCGTTTGTGAGAGTTATACAGGAATACGTCGCTTTAACGCAGATGGTAAAGTGTGCGGAAGTAAGTGATTGATGGCGTTAAAAGTGGTTGCGACTCATTTGTGAGGGAAAGAAAAATTATGTTTAGGAAGGGAAGTGGATTCTTTAAACAATTTTTTTTTTCCATAAAGAGAAAAGAACTCCAGTGAAATAAAGTTGAAGAAGCATTAATTGACTTAGAAAAGGCACAAGATAAAAAGAATAGAAGAGCTGTCCTGGAAATTCTGACTCAGTATGATATGCATGGACAACCTTCCAAGGCTGATAAGAGCTTTCATAATAGTAGTAGTGCATGAGAGAAGGAGAGAAGGAAAGTTAATGATGGTGTGAGCAAATTCGAAATGAATGTGGGAGTACATTATAGCACTGTGGATGGGAACGAGTTGGGTGACCGTGCTGTATTACTTATCATAGCGAAAGGCAGTGTGAGTTGCAACATATGATACTATGCTTTTAGCTTAACCACCGAAGGGGAAGGATCGACTTGTGGGCGGTATTTGTGATGTACATAAAAGGGACGATGCTGATAGTGGAGGCGAGTAGATTTTAAAGCATTAGGTAATGAAAGCAATGAGAGATCATTTGTGAAATCTGTTTGCATAGTAAGGATAGTAGTAGGAAGGCTAGGGTCGAAGGTAAGATCAGGTACATGAGAAAAACTGTTTGTGAAAATTCTAGAGTGGGTGAGATGCTTGAATGGAGTGCTCGTCTCACCGCTAATATATGGGACGTGAGCAATAGAGATGGATGAGTTGCGTTGGAATTGTAGAAACTGACTGAGTAATGATGAGGAAGTGTGTGGTGTGATGAAATCAGGTGAAAGTGCGTGAAGGAACATCGTTGAGGACAGTGTGGTAATCAAGAACGTATAGCAGATGATCGGTTGATCAAAAAGTTTACGTACACACAAGGAGGAGAGGCAAACCATGGCAGAGATGGATAGGTGCAGTGAGAGTTCATATGTGCGAAGAATGACCTAGTGATGTGAATGGAGACGTTCGCCTCATCTGACGCATGAGCTTAGTGTGCAGAATAGACTAGAAAGCTGCCTCCCGCAGTTTCTTTGTGGAGACTGCCCTCTCGAGGGTTGACTGTTATGATACCTCCCCTCTCCCACTAACTACTAATTTTTGGAATAATCTTCCTACCTTGTCGTCTTCTCTTTCTATATTTTTTTTTTCTGTTTCTCTAAATAGATTGCTAAAGTGCAAAACAAGGGTAAGTTTTTTTTGTCTTCACTTGAGAGAGTTGTTGGATGGTTATGGTGCAGTTTGCTTGGAATGGCTCTACCTCTGTTACAAAGACCTGGGTGCCAAGCTTCTTGAAGTGAGGTCTTTTTGGAAATGTATTTGCTTCGTTATGTAGTTGATGAGTTTTGTGGTTGTTAGACAGTCAGTGATTGACTTAAGGGCTTTGTATGGTTTGCGGTTTTATGTTTTCTTTTATCAGCTTGGATAACTAGGCTGGTAAGGCGTACTTTAAGATGGAGTTGATGAGCTATTTTCACAGGATGCCAAAACTAGTAACAAGTGGTGTTCTGAGGGGGTTTAGATTGTATTAGGCGTTGCGTTGATGCTTATGGCGTGGAGAGTTGATGTCATGTGTGTGTCATATGTGATATCTAGTGTGGTTAGAGTTGGAATGGAGAAGAGGTTCAAATTTTCAGGTAATAGGAGGTTGCATGTCGGATTCGTATCCGTCCAGGATTAAGAGGGTGATGATGGATTTCTGCGTCAGACATTCTGTTTTGAGCAAGTGTTCTAACACTCGAATGTAGTGTTTCATGTTTGATATTTGCTTGACAGACTACTGAATAGAATTCTAAATTTGCAACGTTTTGACATTAGTCTTCCTTAGGAGAATATTCTCTTGAAGACAGCTGATGAAACGTTGAGAAATGGATCCAGATTAACAGCTCGTATCTCGGTGTTACCCTGGTAGGTACCTGTGCTGCGCTGTGACTGTGAGGACGTCTGCAAATGATGGGATACTCTGTGTGGTCTCCGGGAGGTGTTGGGAAGTCACGTAGTAACAGAGTGACGGGGGAGGAGAAAGAACTACACCTGGAAAAGTTCATTGTAGCAGTGTCGGCTTGGCCTGTCTGTTACTGTCCGAAGGCACACGAGTCCCACACAGGCATTTCTTTATAGGATGATAGGCCCGAACTGTAGGTAAAGTCGCATGGCCCCTAAACACTGACCAGTTCAAGATTGCGTTGAAGAATTGGAGGATTAGATAGGTGAAGCCATTGTTTATGAATCTTACCTGTTGGCCACCTTTAACGTTGCGGAGCTAGTTTTTGCCTTTTTTGAAGAGAGTGGTATTAAGAAACTTTTGTGTGAGCACACGTTGGGGTAAAGCGTCAGATGATTTGCTGATATCTCCCGCCACTAGTGCGTTGAATGTAGGAACTGTGGTAGGGTGAAGTCATCCAGGGTGTATTGCTTGTGGTTCGTGTGCTGTGTATCCGTCAGGTGATGGGGTTCAAAAGCCGCGCTGTGTGGGCGACAGATGAACATCCTGGTTGATGCTGTTGTGGACCATTTTTTGAGGGGATTGAATGCTGACGATATAGGGCGTAAGGAGGAGCGGGAAGCAGGTGGCTTTGAAGGTTTCAGGGTGTGTACCATGTTAGTAGGTTTACAGGTATTTTTCATTTTGCTGTGTAGCCAGGAATATTTAAAGATGATTAATTGCCTTTAGGCAAAAGTGTTTTATGTAGAAGTTTCATATGTTATCAAGGCCAGTCACAGGGCGTCAACATACAAGAGAGGGAAATGCTTGCACGGGATAGAGTGAAATAGAGAGATGTGGTACAAGGGGGGCGACTTGCTATCATGGACTTAACCAGGGCTCATTAAGCAGTTTGTAGAAACCACGGAAAAGTCTAAGGCCTGGTTATGTGTAGGATGATCTGGTTTAGGTGCATAACGCATAATGGCAGGAGAATGGATCTGAGCGAATGATTCTTATGTTATTCTGTCTGTTTCTGGCGCTACCTCACTAACTCGGGAAACTGCCAGCAAGTATGAAAGAAGTAAAAGAATATGGAGGAGGAAAGTGAAAGAACAAGTGAGCTTAGAAAAGACTTGTATGAGGAAATACCGGGAGAGATTGAGTGTAGAGTGATAAAAGGTGAGAGTAAATGAAGCAAGGGAGATGGATGAGGAATGGTAGGTATTTAGGGAAGCTGTGATGGCATGTGCGAGAGATATGTGCCACAAGAGAGGTGGAAGGTGGGCAAACTGAGATGGGTAATGAGTGATGAGATAAAGAAGTAATATTGCTAGTGAAAGAGAAAAGAGAAGCGTTTGGGCGACAAGGAATGATGTTTTAAGAAAGAGTAGCGGAGGGTGCAGGGGTTGAAAAAGAGGGCAAGTGAGAGTTGGGGTGAACGAGTATCAGTGAATGTTAGAGAGAATAAGATGCCTTTAAAATGATTTAATAATATGCGACAAACAAGAGCACAAATGGAAACATCGGTGAAAGGGGTAAAAGGGAAAATGGTAACTGGTAGTGATGAAGTGATGGAGATGAAGTGAGTATTTTGAAGGACTGATGAATGCATTCCATGATAGGGTGGCAGATGTAAAGTGTTTTGGTCGGGGTGGTATGGGAATGTTTTAGGTATGATGTAATAGTCCCAACAATACTATATGGATACGAGTCATAGGTGATAGATAAGCCTGGGTGGAGGAGTGTGGATGTGTTGGAAATGAAATGTTTGAGGGCAGTATATGGTGTGAGATGGTTTGATCGAATATGTAATGAAAGAGTGAGAGAGAGAGGTGTCACTATAAATGGTTTGGTTGAGAGAGCTGAAGAGGGTGTGCTGAAATGGTTTGGACATATGGAAAGAATGAGTGGAAAGATTGACAGGGAGAATATATGTGTGTCAGAAGTCGAGGGAACAAGAAAACGAAAAGAGACCATATTGTAGATGAAAGGATGGAGTGAAAACAATTTTAAGCGATCGGGGTCTGAACATGCAGGAGGGTGAAAGGCGTGCACGGGATAGTGAATTGGAAAGATATCGTATGCAGGGGTCGACTTGCTATCAATTGACTGAACCAGGGCATGCGAAGCGTCCGGGGTGAACCATGAAAAGGTTTGTGGAGACTGGCTATGAATAGGGTGCTATAGTTTCGGTGCATTATACGTGACAGCTAGAGAATACCTCTGTTCCTGGTGCTACCTCACCTACACGGGAAAAGGCGATCAAGTATGACACACACACACACACACACACATACACACACACACACACACACACACACACACACACTTGAAATACTGCCCCCCTGACAACAGGATTTGAACCGCTACCATTTGTGCGGGAGCTGGGCTTTATATATATATATATATATATATATATATATATATATATATATATATATATATTATGTATGTTTATATGAACGTGCCGGGATTAATGTGAGCAGAATAAAGTGCAGGTGTAGTGATACTAAGGGTACGTTTGTGGAACGTAGGTATCGAACGTAAAGCAGACAGAGCGGCGCCGGCCCAGAATTTACTGCCTAACCTGGGGTTTACTAACTAAGGATACCTTTGCTGAGGTAAATTAGCCGAGGTAAACCGGCTGCCATACACCATACTAGGATACCCTAGCAGTGGTACACTAGCTGAAGATAGAAGTTTACTACAGATGCTAAACTAGCTGAGGCTACACTAAGTTTGGTATACACTAACTTGGGTAAACAAGTTGAAAGTACATTAGCTGAGGTACAGTGCTCGAGGCAAACTGGCTGTGGTGCACCGGCAGAAGCTATGCTAGTGCTGGATGAACGAGTTGAGGATGCACTAGCAAGTGATACTTCAGCTGAGGATACACTCAGAGGCTACACATGTTGTTGATACACTGCCTGAGAATGCCCTGGCTGAGGACGCATGAGAGGAGGATGCACTACCTGAAGATGCATTAGCTGAGGATACACTAGCTGAAGATGCCTTAGCTGTGGATGCACTAGCTGAAAATGTACTAGTTTAGGATACATATGTTGAATATGCATTAGCTGAGAATGCACAAGCTGAAGATGCACTAGCTGAGGTTACACTTGCTGAAGGTAAGGTAGCTGAGGATAAACCAGCTAAATTGCACTAGCTGAGGATACACTAGCTGAATATGCATGAGCTGTGGATACACTAACTGAGTATGCGCTAAATGAGGATACACTAGCTGAAAATGCGGTAGCTGAGTATGTACTTGCTAAAGATCTGTTAGCTGAGTATACGCTTGGTGAAGATACACTAACTGAAGATACATTGGCTGAGGATACAGTTCACAAGGATACAATGGCTCTAATGCATTAGCTGAGGATACGGTAGCTGAGGGTACACTAGCAAGACACAAAGGAGCAATTCATTTTATTGTAGGGTTATGAATACAACGTAGTGATTCAGATGTTTAAACATTTCATGATGTATGTATGTGTGTGTGTGTGTGTGTGTGTGTGTGTGTGTGTGTGTGCGCGCCATTTTCTAATTTTACCCCATGAGCTCGGCGGGAGGACATATGAGCGTTGCAGTGCTAGATAGCGACGGGAGGACCCTTGCGCACGACGAGAAGACACTTGAGCATGACAGTACGACCTTTGGGTATGATGGCCTGGTATTAACCACACCCCTGACGATCAGGTCAAAGGTCACACGCGATGGTAACCGCCGTGGTCAATAGGTTCAGTAATTACTGTGCCACATGTACAAGTCTCAGGAGGATAAGAAATGACCGTGCAGCATGTAGAAGTTTCAGAAGGACTAGTCATTACTGTGCAACACGTAGAAATTCTCAGCATAAAGTAATTAAGTTTTCCTGAGAACACCTTTTGGTGCAGTCCTGTGTAAACAGCTAATTTGTGACGGACTGCATGATATACAACGTGTGGCCAGAGCAAATACTTCGTTTCAAACTGGACACAGAATCACTCCATTATATTACGTAGATAGAAAATGAGATTAGCCATGATTAGCTGATTTTCCCGTTACCATACAGGAGAAAAGCCGAGTTTAAAGTTTCTTAATCATTCTCAGCAGCCGAGGAAACGCCATTAAGCACAATTGACTGTTTCATATTTTTATGATAGCTTTTGAGACCCTTTAAGATGGTATTGATGAACAAGGGCACGAATTGCATCGTGTACGCTGTGTAGAGTGTTGCAGTGCAGTTTCAGTGGTCGCTTTTCCTTCCTAGACCGTAGATGAAAATACTATATTTTTCCCAAGGACGTCAGTGATGGGTTGATGGTAATTGTAGCTGTGTATCTGTCACTGCATTCTCACTGCTGCTCACTTGTCTACACACATTGCATAACGTGTCAGGGATTCTATCCTCCGACAAGGGGGTTAAGGGAAGGCTTCCTCCTCCATAGATCTCCATGATGGCGTAGATCACGTGAATGGTTTCCCCATACGGAGACCAGAGGGCATTAGGCTCCTGCGTGAGGCAACTGCACCTGACCCCTTGACTGCCCAGTCACACACCTGACCTGCTACATGAGCTACCATCTGCGACAGACACTACAGTTCCAGCCACACCTCTATACATACACGCACACACATGCATATACACACGTGTGTGTGTGTGTGTGTGTGTGTGTGTAGAAGTTACGGAACTCCGCCTGTTTGTGGTTGCGTTGCGAGTAAAAAGTCATCTTCGGCCACTGATTTTAGCGTAGCCTTGAAGATGCAGGAATTTCTCGAGAAGGTTTTCTTTGGAGTTATATATATATATATATATATATATATATATATATATATATATATATATATATATATATATATATATATATATATATATATATATATGTATATATATATGTATGTATATAAAAATATATATATATATATATATATATATATATATATATATATATATATATATATATATATAAACTCAGCCTATATCAGATATCCACTTATCGATCTACGCCAAGGAGATGGCTTAAGCCTGTAATCCTGGTGCCGTGTCCAGGATTCAAACCTGGACCCGTGTAATTGTCGGCGACCATTACACCATGGAAGCTCATATATATGTGTATATATATATATATATATATATATATATATATATATATATATATATATATATATATATATATATATATATATATGTGTGTGTGTGTGTGTGGATATATCAATTAGGTTGAGAGGATTCGATTATATGTACGCATGGATTATCCAGAGGTCTGGGATGTGGCCAGAGATGCCAAGGGACGCAACATTTGGTGGAGAGAGCGGCTGAGTGGTCCCAAATGGCCTCGGTTTATTGCGTTACCCGAGACAACCAACACTCCCAAATCTTCCAGTCAGCAGCGTTAGCCTGACCCTCCCTCTCTCCAGAGAGGCGCGGCAGGCGGAGGGCTCCCTCCAAAACAGCCTCTGTGATGGTGATGTGTATGACTCTGTTTGTGTGTGTTTCCCTGTGTGTTTATCGGAGTCACGAGCGTTTCGCCACAAAGTTACCTATTTGTACACTCTGGGGAGAGATGTAGACATTCGTAAAGCCCCATTTTTCTAACTTTCTTTACCTTTGACAAGATCTTTGCCGTTAGGCACAGCTGGCGCATAATGCAAAAAAAAAAAAAAAATAGTTCGGGATAGACAGTCGTGTGTGGTTCATGTCGAGTGTTATGTGTAAGACAGAGAGAAAGAGTGTGTTTGTGGATTGAATGCCAGCGACTCGTTTGTAATGTGAAGCAGAAGGACAGGAGAGTACCCTGCACTAGGACATTAGGGAGAGAAGAGCTGCCATATATGCCTTTGTATGCATGTGTTGTATGTGTGTATGTCTACGCTAATTTGTGTACCTCTGTGTGTGTCTTTGCTCTAAAGCGTGCGCGTGTATGTGTGTGTAATTTGTATTTGTGATTACCAATTTGCACGGTATGGGGAGGGAGCTCTACAGTCATTGGGCGCCGTCACTCAAAATTTCGTTGGTATGTTGCATCATTTCAGACTCCCGTATATACTGTCTGTATTCGTTCACAACTTTGTCGCTATTAGGAGCACTTCACATCTTCCCCAACAGGTTTATTGCTGTTGCCTCTCATTGCTTCTCCTTTACATCTCTGAAGGAACTTTTCATCGTCAACATTGTCTGTTTGGGTAAGAAATCCCAAAGTTATAATCATGTCTCGCTTCAGTCTCGCTGCTTTCATTATGGACGGACTCAATCTCTTGCTCCTCCCTGTTGCTATGTTCTCTTACTGAAGGGTAGCATAGGCAACTCCTTCCTCTAGACCTTCCCCTAGATATGAAGGATACTCACATTAAGGTCTCGTATAGTGCAGTATAACCTGTGTGTTACTTATTTGTGCGTTTGGAGAGTGAATTTCATAGTCGTGTGTGTGTGTGTGTGTGTGTGTGTGTGTGTGTGTGTGTGTGTCACATTTGTAACCACGCACAGGTGGCTACAAGAAACAGTCATAGTTATGACCACAACCCTGTCCGTCACAACCGCCTCCACAAAAACGTCCATCAGCTATTGCTTAAATCGTTGGGGACAGCCGCTACAGAAGTATCAATAATAACCACATTTCCAGCTACATTCACAACCATTCACAACTACGGCTTCTTTAACCGTCATAAACAAAAGTCATCTACAACAATCACAGCTACGCCATCCGTAGCGTTCACAACCACAGGCTCTGAAGCATTTACAACCATATCCACTGCATCCGCCACAACCACAGCACAACCACAGCCACTGCTATAGTTCACAACCATATCCCCTAAGTAGTTGTAACCACAACCAATACAATAGTCACAGCCAAGCCACCACAACAGTCACAACCGCAGCCACTGAGACGGTCACAACCACAAGCAATGCAACATTCACAGCCGCTAAAGTCACAAGCACAACTGCTGCAGTAGTTACAGAGCCACAACGATCACATTTACAACCAATATGATAGTCACAACTACAAACACTACAACAGTCACAACCACAGCCACTACATCTCGCAACCACAACCGCCATAGTAGTCACACCCACATTCACAATCATAGCCAAAGCCACGAGGACGCTCGCAACCGCTGCAGTAGTCAGGACCACAGCCATAACAACAGTCAGAACCTCAGACAATAATTCACAACCACACTCAGTGTGTCATTCACAACCACTGCTGTATTTACAACCATAGCCACTGCATTAGTCACAACCATAGCCACTGCATCAATCACAACCATAGCCACTGCACCAATCACAACCATAGCCGCTGCACCAATCACAACCATAGCCACTGCACCAATCACAACCATAGCCGCTGCACCAATCACAACCATAGCCACTGCACCAATCACAACCATAGCCGCTGCACCAATCACAACCATAGCCACTGCACCAATCACAACCATAGCCACTGCACCAATCACAACCATAGCCACTGCATCATTCACAGCCATACCCACTGAACCAATCGCAACCTCAGCCACTGCACTATTCATAACCACAGCCACTCTTCTAATCACAACAGTCATTGCACTATTTACAACCTTAGCCATGCACCATTCAGAACCATAGCCACGTCAAAATCTCACCAGTGAAAACCACAACCACTGCACCAATCACAACCGCGGCCACTGTACTAATCACAACCACAGCCATTGCACCAATCCCAATCATAGCTACTGCACCGTTCAGAATCACAGCCACTGCACCATTCACAACCGCAGCCATTGCGCCATTCACAACCATAGCCAGTGCACCATTTAGAGCCACAGCCACTGCACCATTCACAACCGCAGCCATTGCACCATTCACAACTATAGCCACAGCACCATTCACAACCACAACTTTTGCAACAGCCACAACCATGTACTCAAAACACACGCATCACATCCCTGGCCATATCAACGTTTCCTCAAGGCATATTCACAGAGACCGGAGGAGCTACGGAAAGGAAAGGCAACCAAGACACTTGCTGGGCTTGTGTGGTACGCGCCAGTGACTTTCCTCCCTGTGTGAGGAGGAGGAGGAGGAGGGGGGAAGGAGGAAAGACACCAGCTGTGGTAATTTATGCAAATCAAGATCTCCCACTTACCTGCTCACTTTCTTGTGGCAAGGCTTAGCCCGGCCCCCGCGATAAAAATTACACTCGGAGGCGCATTCATTATCTCGCCGCGACGATCAGTCTTGGAGTGAAATTAGGAAGAGCACTTTAGAACAGGTGGTGATTCTCCCGTGGCGGCGGAGGGGAGGAAAAAAAAAAATCCCCTGGCTCAGAATGGCTTATAATTTGTCACGAAGGAATTAAACTGTTTTTCACTCCAAGCTGTTGTAGCTGTGCAAGTGTATACGCTTCGGTGATGCAGAAAATAGCATTTTACGGTAAATGCAATTAGCGTGTCGTGTTTTGCTGCTATATTAATGTTTGGAAACGTGAAATATGTTTGGTGAACACGGGCGGTGTCTGTGATGTGGTTCTGGAAGCTAAAACCCCATTTGTGTTTCCGGGAATCCAGAGTTAGCCGTGCATAGGTATGTTCCCAAAGAATTTTGTTGATAACCTAGCAATGAAACATATTTCTTTTGGGGGGTTCACATAATGCACAGAGATGACTCGAATAAAATGATCCATTTGCCAGATGATTTTTTCCTTCTTTATGGAGAACTTCGTAGTCATTCTTTTAGTATATTCAGGTACTATATTCAGCATTTTCCTCGTCACTCGAGATGCTTTCAGTTTTTACCTCCAGTGTAGTTGCAGCTGTGACGTGGGTGCTCAAAGCTGCAGGTCAGCATCCTGTGAATGCAGCTATACTATGGTCACTATTGCGCCAGCTTGCTTTGCTTATCAACATCATGTACGTCATGAATTAACAACAATATCAGTGGAATATCTTGGTGTACGTAAACAGATATTGCCCATTAGGCCACCAGCTATATATATATATATATATATATATATATATATATATATATATATATATATATATATATATATATATGAACTCGACACAAACTATGTCAAGGGGACAGAATACAATCACACTGTAAACTCCCCCAGATCTTGAAACACATAGGGAGATACATGTGTAATCATGTCTCCCCTAAACATGCAATATCATATATACACACGCTTATCTTCAGGGACAGAAAGGAAATATCTTGGAAGGAGATTAATTTTGAGAAAAAGAGAACAAATGGGAGCATCGGTGAAAGGAATAAATGGTCAAGTGGTAACAAGCAGACATGAGCGAAAGAGATATAGTGAGTATTTTGAAGGACAGATGAATGTGTTCGATGCCATGGTGACGGATGTGGAGTGTTTAAGACATGGGGGTATGCTAAGTGAGCGATGTGGCAAGTGGTTTGATGAGAAAAAAATAGAGGAGGTGATGAAAGACATGTCTAAGATGAAATGAGGCGTAGCGGGTAGAGTGGGTTAGTTAGGATTTTCTCTTATGTATCGCTCGTACTAAGGAGCGTAGCATTGGTGGATTGCCTGTATAATGCCGCTGTATAATGGCAAATGGATGTTCGACTTTCAGAGATTAAAGTTTGTTGAAGGCACTTTGTTAGTCGTATGGGAGAATGGTGATAGAAAGGATGGTGGCATGCATAAAGAAACAAAATGGGTAGGAAAAATGTGGTTTCAGGAGTGATAGAGGATGTATGGATCAGATATCTTGATTGAAAAATCTGTGTGAGCAATATTTAGAGAAACAAAGGTGTGTAATGTGGCATTTATTAGTCTGCATAAACAGGTGACCGGGTCGTTAGAGATACTTTGTGGAAGAGGTTATCAATATAAGGTGTAGAAGTAAAGCTAGCAGAGGCAGTCAAGGGTTTTTGACAAAGTATTGCGTGTGTGCGAGTCGGAAGAGAAGAGAATGAGTGATTGGTAAATAGTTGATATATTGCCAGGGTGTGTGGTGTGTGTTGTCATCAGCAAACACCTGTTCTATACACCCTCCACCACTCCTGAAAGTACATTTTTTTTTCTCTCTAGTCTGAATTTCCTCCATTCATCATATTTTTTCTGTTCGCAGCATAAGACTTCCGATCCCCAACCTAACTACTGATAATTATAAACTTAGTCGCTTCAGCATCCCAATACTCGAATCTCCATCTAACCTTCGACCCTTTCCTGGCATCCTGCTTGACTTCACTGACACAGGCAGTTGACCCTTGCTATCCCAGTACTTGACTTTTCCCAACCCGACATTTGACCTTCCTTAGTCTGTCACTTGAACTTTCCCAATCTGGCACGTAGCGTTATCATCCTCCAGGAAAGATAACTCTGGTTAACCCGACATCAACCGTTGATCTTCGTTCATCTGACACTTGACCATGATTAACAGTGAAGTTTTCTCGTTTCGTTAACTTGGCTCCGCACCTTCCCGAATAGGATACTTCTCTCCACTTCACTCCGACCCTTAACCTTTCCCATCATGAGAGATTATCCCTTTCCAGCGTCGTTTGTGCACCACAAGTCCCATCCCAAGCCCCATCATCTTCAGGTGTATCATGTTGCCCCAGGAGTGTGTACGTGCCTCCTCGTGTTACAACCCCGCCTCGCCTATACGGCACGCGTTACTCGAGCCATGCCACCAAAGCCTCCTCCTTGTTCAACTCCCCCTCCCCACGTACGTACCTCGTCGTGTTACTTCCCTCACCACAGTGTGTCTCCTGGCGATAACCTCCACCATGCGTCGTCCAGGTGATATCTCGCCGCCATGTCTCGCCACGATAACCCCGGCCATGGTGATACCCCACGCCACGCCATCTCGTGATGCTCTGCCGCCGCCGCCGCGCCTCCTCGTGACACCAACCACCGCTATCCCTTTGAGCTATACCCCCTATCCCCACCACAAATTGCTTGTTAGTGACCCCCAACCCCACCGCGCCCCTTGGAGATACCCCGCCCTGCCTCCTGGCGATACCCCCACTTTGCCTCTTGGTTGTGCCCCTTCCCCACGCCTCCTGGTGATACCCTCTCTGCCATGCCTCATGGTGATACCCTCCGCCGGACCTCCTCGTGTTCCATCCCTCGCCATACTTGGCGGTGACTGTCCCCAAAACCTAGTCCCCTCGTGATGTCGTCCTTTCCATTTCCGCTCCTCAGGTTCCCCCCGTCCTTTTTCTTTTTGTTTCTTAACTGGAAGGTTAGGATGGGGTAAAGCAGGATTGTACAGGGAAGGTAGAATGAGAAAAGAAGAGGTCAACAGAATACTGTAGAGTGTGTAGTATAGGGTCATTTACATACCACTGGCATACTGGTGTGTAATTCTTCAGTCTTCCATTAAGGGGGAGAGTTCTACTCAGTGGGGCCCTCATCTCCTGAAAAGTCTTGACATATGACAAGATTTTACCATTAGACAAGGCTAACACGCACCGCTCACAGCAGGAAATGCAGTTTTACTCGCTATCAACCCACCCTACGGATGGGGACACCTAGACCCACCTTCGGTGGGTTGATGTGCCTTTGGCATAATATTCCTGGGATGAGAGAGAACACCTCGGTTACCCCCGAGGAATATATGTGGATGATGCATTTGCTCACTGAAGGTGGGCCTAGTTACCCCTCTCCGTTAGGTAGGTAGATCTCAAAGGGACAGCCCAGAGCCCCAGGGTATCAGTAAAGTCTGGCTCTCAAGTTCTGCAGAGCTTCGGTGACGTACGTAAATAGGTAGGTAGTGAGATGCTGACCTATATACACACTGTGTCTAGTACAGTAAGAATAATTGAGTCGTGTGGATTACATACTGTCGTCACGCGTAGGATAGGAGTGTATATGTGTTTGTGATATGAGTACCAGCAACTCACTTGTATACATGGCATGAATGTGAGCCAAGACCCTGGACACAGGGAGGTTAGTTACTAGAGAGGCGTTGTAATGCGGCTTATTGCGTATATCAGTGATGACAGATGATAGTCTCGTGTATCTGAGGTTCTGTCTAACCAAGCGGGTGATATGTTTTGCTGCTGTCGAGGTCCTTGGATGTGTCTGCAAGATTTGTTTTGGTCGTGTTGGTAGATTACGCCACATATTTTTTTTGTGTCGTTTCTCTTAGATATGTTCATTTCTGTATTACGTCGACGGTTCTGCTGTTCAAGATTTTCATTGTGCGAGTATGTCTTGCTCTGAACCTTCTGGTGCATCAGCATACGTGCTTTGGAGGCAGGCTGAGGAGGAACTGAGGAGGGAGGGGTAAGTGTAATATAAGATGGATCATACATAGCCTTTACCGAATGTAGCCTTTGCCTCTCCAGGAGATGCTGTGATCTATGCAAGCATCTCAGGCCTGCGTTACCTCGTGCAAACTTTTGTTCAGTATGCCCTACCATTAAACTGCATGGTGATAGATGTGACCCAGCATTATACAACTCTTCTGATGCTGTTTTTGTATCGCAAGGTTTCACTCTCCCAGTGCCACCGAAGTTGTAAACTGGTTTATGGTTGTGCTTTTTTTATTTTTTTATCAGCCCAGTCACTTTCATAACTCTTATATCTAGATGACCTTCCGCCTCTTGTCACTGCCGTACAACACACACACACACACACACACACACACACACACACACACACACACACACACACACACACCATCGTATTATCGTAATCCCTCAACCCTTCAGCCCTCAACAATGCCTTTTATGATTCTGTTTTTTTTAGGAGAAAAAGAAAATACCTATAGTAAGGGAAATTACTAAGAATGATTACCTAGTAGAACCCTAGTGAGAGAAGAAAATAATCCATTATTAAGGGAAATTACTCTCAGGTATTTTTTTTTTATATACGAGTACACCTTTTAGTGAAGAAAATGCAAAATTTTCCTCAAGTGAAGAAGAATTATCTTTGCACGGTAGAAAACTACCTGAAAGGCTAATTTTATGCTGGTAATATCTCTGCTGGTGATGGACTCGGCCTTTATGCTCATAAACCCTAAACCTTACAACATCTAAAAACAAACTTCGTGTCAGGGGCAAGAACAGACTGCTGGCCGGGAAGTTATGTGTTACTTCAATATACGAGCAAAGCTGTTTATGAGTCTAGTTTAAATGTACTGCCATATTTCCGGTGCGTCACGAGACCGTATTTTATTTTCAGAGGTAAAAATGAAACCTGGATGGGTCGAGAATTTCCACATGTTAATTGTGAGGCCAAGTCGCCTCTTAAAGAAAATGGAAGATTTTAAACTTTAGAATTCGCGGTATGTCGACTGTTCGCGGTTAACGTATCATTAGTGTCAAACTGTATTGTTATACTGTGGCTAACCTAGCTCTTGTCGAAGCATTATATCAATTATGGTGATAATTGTGGTTCTCACTTAAGCTTTAGATCAATCTTGGATATAACTATATGATTCTTGTTGAAGCATTATATCGAGTAGATAACGTACCCAAACGCTAAATGTGTGTTATCACTGAATTACGTTTTGCCTCGGTAATACTACACGACTTAGAAGGTTAAGTTCTGACTCGCAATTAGGTCAGTCAGAGTAGCTAAGTCTTAACCATCATTAGTCTTCTGTGGCTCGTTTACTTTAAGACGTCTACTTGTTATATCTGACTTCCATTTTGACCAGAGAATGTATTTTCTTGACCGCGAGTTTTCTACATGTTCATATTGACGTCAGTATAACATAAGTTGGGCTCTGACCACTTCGTTTGGCGAGGAGATCAACGCCATAGGCGTCGCCAACAGGGATGTCCTGATCAAGCTGACATAATCACGTCGTCGCATTTTACATCCCGTTCACCGGTGATGGATGATCCCGACCGTCCTCCGTTGTGTGAGGCAGCATTAAGACATGGAAAAAAACGAGAAATGGGAATGAAATGTTTCATTTGGATGACTATAAAACTGAATGCCTGATTAGTCTTTGTATGGAAAAAAAAAAGAAACTCGATCCCTTATAGTATCGTTGTTTACTTCTGATATATTTCAACTAGGTCAGTATTTACAGACTAAGAGTTATCCAGAAAAAGAAATTAACTCCAGCTGACCTTCTAAAGTATTTACATGATCTATAGTCTGCATTAAGATTTTTTCGTGAATGAAAGAGGGATTATGAAATATACAAGAGGCTTCCAAGATAAGTACAGCAACCTTTCAGGAAATTACAGTCACATGGATGTGTCAGTCATCCTCTTACACTTTATTCCTCAAAATTTTTGTACGCTAACAGCCTTAGTCGCGCGAGTAGTGGATGCTAACTGTATTCATAGACTTGTCCGAAGGTATTGATGCTTTACACGGTAAAAACAAATCACAAATTTTTGCTGCCAAGTACATCTATCGACTATTATATATGACGACCGAATAATTGTCAATCTTTTTATTCGTTTTCCTGTCATTTCCTCACATAAGGTAAACATCTGCTCTCCACATGAAGCAATCTCGTTATCATTAAGGGACGGTTATCAGCGTACGTATTTCCGTAAGCTATCAGCGTATTACCGGAAGTCGGGCCGGATCCGCGTGAGGGCATAGTAACAGCTCAGTGTCACATTACTTCAATACGTTGTCGTGGTCCCACATGGGTCAGTTAGATCGCCCAGGCTCTGACCAACAAGTCTACGCCTCCCAGACAGGACTCCGTCTTCTGAGCTAGAGGGCAAGCGTGTGTCTGTGACAGTATTAATTTTTTTAAAACTTTTTGCACACTTTATTATGTTATTATTATTATTATTATTATTATTATTATTATTATTATTATTATTGTCATTCTTATTGTTGCACTTTTCTATCTGTGTATTTACGTTTCAGCTGAAGCTTAAACATCTTGTACGAAGCACAGATTTCAGAATTCTTCTTCTGACATTCGGCGGATGGAGTTTCTGTTGTGTTGTCTGCATTAGTGGATTATTCCCGCGGGGTTTTCTGTCGTGTATTCCTTCCTCTTACCCCACTGTTCCCCGAGTTAGAACAACTCTTTGACTATTAGACTTCCTGCCACAGGGCGATGCTGTCTTCACCTCCTTGTGCTAAAATGCTCTTTGAAGGGGATTTCAATGTACACTAAACCTTTGGTTTTGTTTTACTCGGAGTTGCCCCTGGTGGAGTAGAGTTTCTCCCTTCTTGTCATTCTAAACATATGGAGCAAATGATCAGATACACAGCACGAGTTCCCGATCTTCATATCCAATCTCTAAACACATTTTACATTCAATTTCGTCTCTGAACTTTTCCCCTATTCCTGCCTTCATAGGGTCTTCCCACTACAATCTTGTCGGTCACTTCTAACTGCACAAGTCCACCCTCTGCTCCGCCTTGTGAAACGCCATCTTTGGCATTTGGAAATAGCGCTGTATTGACTTTCCCTGGGATCGGTACTGTTTCGCTTGCAGGGATGCCACCAGCTGTGTACCAGAGTTCATACTGGCTATCCTGGAGTCGTATGTTCTTTCTGCTGCTAGAACTTAACCTCCATATTCATAGCTCCATTGCACTTGCTGTGATGTCAATACCATCATGAACAGGGCGAACTGGTGCTGTGGATCTCAACCCGCCATCATTTCCACTTAGAATCATTGTAGAGATGTTCTTCTTAAACTGAGAAACCTATCGGACACTTAAGCTAGATATACTCCAATAACTAATGCATATCAACCCTTCCTCCACTTCTCCGACCTGATCACTTCTTCAGCAAACTCTTCTACCGATGAAACTGCTCCTCTCAGTAGCACATCGAGTACCCTACCCCGACCTCCTTACATTTAGCCTGGGCCCTCTCCTGTGTTTTCCTTACACAAGGTTTTTATGATAACTTCCCGGTTACAAGTGGGCAAGGCTTAAGATCAGTGGAGGGCATGCCTCCACATGTCCTAAGGGAATATGCTTATGAGCTCGATCCAATCCTAGCCTGCCTGTTTCTACTTTAAGAAGACATCTTTTTCTTTTTTCCTTGAAAGAATGCCATGGTGCAGTCCATCATTAAGAAAGTGTGATCGTTCTACCTCTTTTAACTACCACTCTCACTTCTGTTATCTCCAAATCTTTGAAAGTCTCTTGATCTCTTTTACATACTTAGAACATCTTTTCCTTTCTTTTTAAGATCACCAATGATGCTTTCATGGTGCAAGGTCAGCTGGTGAGTTTTCACATGTGACCCCAAACCTCTGAAGGGATTTGGGGAATCTTTTGACGTTTCTCAAGCCATCCATAAGGTGTCAGACTAGGGGGCAGCCGAAGTCTTTTTTTTCCGAACTTACTCTCTTTGGCTTTTTTTTTTTTTGCTTCTCTTTGTTTTCAAATACAAAGCTTCAGTTTTCATTCGTCATATTGAGGCCGTTGTTGATGGGATAATTTTGTAACCCATCTTTTCACGCCAACAGCGTTGTTCTTCAGGTATCTGTCCTATCTCTTATCCCCTTTCTCTCTCACTGTAGATGATGATCTCCAATTTTTGAACGTGTTCACTTTTAATGACGATGATGCCACCTTACATTCTTAAACTTTACCTCTCCTCTTAACTCCAGTGCTCGTTCTTCTTCTTACACTGAATACGTTGCACATCAAATGCTTTCTTCATCCGAACCTGAGCAAAACCTCGCCTGGGGAAAACAGTGACCTGGTTAGATTTAGCAGTGAAAAAGAGATAATAGCTTCTACTTGCATCTCTTCCTAAATCTCACCCATTTCCCACTACTAAATTTCAGTGCGCCACAATACAAACACGCAATATTGTTAGTTATAACAATATCCTCTCATTTACCCTTGAAAACACACAATGAACGAAGCGCATACTTGAAGCTGCTGGAGACCTCGGATGACGGTTATAGCCTTAAGACCTTCGTGAAATAGGTCCTGAGATTGCGTAATGAATATATATATATATATATATATATATATATATATATATATATATATATATATATATATATATATATATATTTTTCTTTCTTTCATACTATTCGCCATTTCCCGCGTTAGCAAGGTAGCGTTAAGAACAGAGGACTGGGCCTCTGAGGGAATATCCTCACCTGGCCTCGTTCTCTGTTCCTTCTTTTGGAAAATCAAAAAAAAAAGAAAACGAGAGGGGAGGATTTCCAGCCCCCCGCTCCCTCCCCTTTTAGTCGCCTTCTACGACACGCAGGGAATACGTGGGAAGTATTCTTTTATTCTTTCTCCCATATCCCCAGGGATATATATATATATATATATATATATATATATATATATATATATATATATATATATATATATATGTACGTATGTATGTATGTATATGTATATATATATATATATATATATATATATATATATATTTTTTTTTTTTTTTTTTTTTTTATACTTTGTCGCTGTCTCCCGCGTTTGCGAGGTAGCGCAAGGAAACAGACGAAAGAAATGGCCCAACCCCCCCATACACATGTACATACACACGTCCACACACGCAAATATACATACCTACACAGCTTTCCATGGTTTACCCCAGACGCTTCACATGCCTTGATTCAATCCACTGACAGCACGTCAACCCCTGTATACCACATCGCTCCAATTCACTCTATTCCTTGCCCTCCTTTCACCCTCCTGCATGTTCAGGCCCCGATCACACAAAATCCTTTTCACTCCATCTTTCCACCTCCAATTTGGTCTCCCTCTTCTCCTCGTTCCCTCCACCTCCGACACATATATCCTCTTGGTCAATCTTTCCTCACTCATTCTCTCCATGTGCCCAAACCATTTCAAAACACCCTCTTCTGCTCTCTCAACCACGCTCTTTTTATTTCCACACATCTCTCTTACCCTTACGTTACTTACTCGATCAAACCACCTCACACCACACATTGTCCTCAAACATCTCATTTCCAGCACATCCATCCTCCTACGCACAACTCTATCCATAGCCCACGCCTCGCAACCATACAACATTGTTGGAACTACTATTCCTTCAAACATACCCATTTTTGCTTTCCGGGATAATGTTCTCGACTTCCACACATTTTTCAAGGCTCCCAAAATTTTCGCCCCCTCCCCCACCCTATGATCCACTTCCGCTTCCATGGTTCCATCCGCTGACAGATCCACTCCCAGATATCTAAAACACTTCACTTCCTCCAGCCTCTCACCATTCAAACTCACCTCCCAATTGACTTGACCCTCAACCCTACTGTACCTAATAACCTTGCTCTTATTCACATTTACTCTTAACTTTCTTCTTCCACACACTTTACCAAACTCCGTCACCAGCTTCTGCAGTTTCTCACATGAATCCGCCACCAGCGCTGTATCATCAGCGAACAACAACTGACTCACTTCCCAAGCTCTCTCATCCCCAACAGACTTCATACTTGCCCCTCTTTCCAAAACTCTTGCATTTACCTCCCTAACAACCCCATCCATAAACAAATTAAACAACCATGGAGACATCACACACCCCTGCCGCAAACCTATATATATATATATATATATGTACGTATGTATGTATGTATATGTATATATATATATATATATATATATATATATATATATATATATATATATATATATATATATATATAGTGTGCGTGTGTTTAATCAGTATGTAGACACGGGATGTGGTACTTTAAGGTACTGAATAATATTTGTTTCAAATGCATTTGAGGAATATACATCACGTTAGAATATTCCTTGGAATATCTCTTCCGTAGACAGCTCCTGCATTCGTTAATGAACCGAAACACTTGGGAGAATCTTCTGGTTTGTTTATCTCGTGTGCATAATGACCAGCTCATTGTTTTATTTAGTGCACGACATTTCGGTTGCATTGTCGGAGATGTCTGTAAACATCTCTTAGGACACTGATGATATGGTACTGATGTCCCTGTCAGTTAAAGGGCTCCAGACTCGGAGATAAGTTTTCAAATTGTGCTGATGAATAAGGAATCATTCTTCACGGGGGAATAAAGGTGGACTATAACCAACCGCTTAGGAAGTCTCCTAAGCACTCACGATTCTCGCTGAGTTATCTTAGGTTGAACATGAGAAATTTGCTGAAATAAGTGTAGACATTAAGAGAAATCTTCGTAAACGGAACGGCACGGATAAGATAATCAAATGTAACGTTTGAAATGATGATGACAAATCAGCTACTCTTTCAAACTTAAGTTACAATTTTACACACGAAAAAAACTGACTTTTGGAGCACCGGATCTTCGAATGGTTTGAATACATAGAGACTTGCGTGTACAGAAACATCTTTAAAGACTTCCATGGACATTCTTAAGAGCTTGTCGTGTTCTGCCCTGATGTGTGAGTCTTTAAGTTAAGAGTAAATTATTAGCGAACTGTTGTATTCAAACGACCGTTTATCATTATCTTAATCATGCGGGTTGTCTTCTACTTGGTTTCAGCCAATAATTCAGAAGGGTACCATGTGAATGGCTTTATGTTAATAGATCTATGACCTTTAGAATTTTTTTTACTTATTCTTCATTAAATGAATTACTGAAAATGTTTACGGTCTTTGCAACATTTCCTGTGGCACTATTATCTTCCCTTTCCCTCCGAACATATTAGTTTATTATCTATAATCGCCCCAGCATAAATTTCTCTGAGTCCTAGTGTTGCCCAGGACATTTTAGAGAGCGCTCAAAGACCAAGGCTTCGCTACTTTCAGTAGCAGGGAGGTGTGGAGTCCTTTGGAGTGAGAGCTTCTTTCATAAGGCTGTGCGGTCAGTGATACAGCATCGCCAAAGGTGACTTTTCAGTCGCGATGTGACCTCGAGCAGGCGGAGCACGGGAACACCCTTCTAATCTCACACACACACACACACACACACACACACACACACACACACACACACACACAAAGCTAAAACCACATCACTTCACATAGACATCATGATTTATTTTTAAATCCAGTACATTTTCGTTTTTTCCCTGACCCTTCTCAATTAGAATGGCATCAGAGAGAGAGAGAGAGAGAGAGAGAGAGAGAGAGAGAGAGAGAGAGAGAGAGAGAGAGAGCCATGTTATGCAAGGTTCTCTGTTTCTGATGTCATTCAGACCGAGAAGAGTTCGTGCTAAGCCGAAACTTTGCTGGATTTGAAAATAAATCATGATGTCGCCGTGAAGTGTAATGTTAACCTTCATGCTTTTTTCACGTCAGTGGGTTCTTGTACATCATGTGTGTGTGTGTGTGTGTGTGTGTGTGTGTGTGTGTGTGTGTGTGTGTGTGTGTGTGTGTGTTTTACCGAACCCCGCCTGCTTAGGTATGCACCAGAAGTGGAAAGTAACCTTTGGCGAGGCAGTGTCACCGTCAGTTGTTGACGAATCAGAGTACATTCTCATTAAAGAACTGCTCGGTCCAGAGGAGTCTATCCTGTCCCTGATGCTGAGTGTAGCGCAGCGAAACTAGAGTCTCTTATCCACAACCAGGCATCACAGACTTTTTCGTGGTTTTCCCCGAGCCTTCATATACCCACTGACAGCACGTAGTCCCCTTTATATCACATCTCCCCAAATCTCTCTATCCCTTGCGAGCATCTCACGCTCCTGCATGTTTACACCCCGAACCTTCAAAGCGTCTTCCGTTCCATTTTCCCACCTCCTCCGTAGCTTCTCATTCTTCCTTTTGCCCTCCACATCTGACATTAATAGCCTCTTTGTTATCCATTCTAAACCCATCCTCTCCATACGTCCAAACTATTACAGCACATCCTCTTCATCTATCTCATAGTCCGTTTACTACCACACTTCTCTCTGTACCACACAGTAAACACTTGCTAATAAAGTATCATCTGACATAATTATGACGTGATGACTGCCAGCTGTTGTGCGACAACAGCAGTTCTTAGCAACACCATGAAACATTACGTTCATTAACATTCATGTATTTCTTTTTTTTATATGCTTGATCGTTATCAGTTATGCAGATCATACCACCAGACATATCTGCAAGAACATAGGACTGGTTTATTAGTGACCATCTGTTTAACAGTTCGTCACTCTACTGTGTTCCACGTCCCCTCACTCCTCCCCCTACAGTGTTACCAGCTCAGTTGACATAACCATACTAGGTACGAGCTCGCGAACTCCTATGGCCGTGTGTACATCACCAGATCTTATCTTTATTGATGTGGATATGACTGTGGTGTCAACATTGTAAGATATTCATAGGATCTTTAGCATGCACCAAGGTGGGGCACTGTAGGAAACTATACCTTTTTTTTTTTTATTAAAGACGAGGCAATTACTAAAATGAAAAAAAATCTTTACTGTAATATAAGACCCACACGAGAACTAGCTCTTGGATTATATGTCGACAGTAAAAAACAAAAAAGAAGGTTAACGTATGGATCCTGCTGAGCTCCGTAACATAAACGAGGTAAAAGACTTGCCTGTGAAAATCTCCAATAACCTAAGGCCAAGTAAGCCATATTCAGACGCAGTAAAAAAGGCAAAACAATGTTTTAAGTTTCGTGCGTAGGGCATTTGGATTCAGATCTCAAGAAGTTAATCCTCAACGTGAATATTGTGTTCAGTTTTGTTCGCCCTGCTGGAAGTAAAGAAAGAGACATACGAGGATATCGCACAGCGACGAGCTACCAAGATGACTCCCTATCTCAAAAACGAATTAAAGCCGTCCTTACGAAGTGAACTTGTCTCTCTTAGAAAAGAGAAGAGACAGAGGTGATTTGTTACGGGTATGAAAGGCTTTGGCAGTCTTGATCGAAGCGGTGAATTACGACAAGATCATTCTGAGTTCATTCATTGTAACTTGGGGAAATTCGTAGGTAAGCCTTTTACAAAGTTCCTTTTCGTCATCAGGATGGTTACCAGGTGGACTGACTCATCAACAAGAGGAGCTGAAAGCAGTGCTGTTCATGCACTTAAGACAAGATGATTGCAGTGCTTTATATATCACCATTTAGATTATATGAACCCTCCTAGTTCAAAAGGTTGACAATTTCATCTCCTTAGAAATTCGTTTTGATTACGATTTGATGCCGTACTATGCCGTAAAGTGTATATATTATCAATTTATCATTATACTTTGTCGCTATCTCCCGCGTTAGCGAGGTAACGCAACGAAACAGACGAAAGAGTGGCCCAACCCACCCACATACACATGTATATACATACATGTCCACACACGCACATGTACATACCTATACATTTCAACGTATACATATATATACATACACAGAAATATACACATATACACATTTACATAATTCATACTTGCTGCCTTTATTCATTCTCGTCGCCACCTCGCCACACATGAAATTACTACCCCTCCCCCGCATGCGCGCGAGGGAGCGCTAGGAAAAGACAACAAAGGCCACATTCGTTCACACTCAGTCTCTAGCTGTCATGTATAATGCACCGAAACCACAGCTCCCTTTCCACATCCAGGCCCCACAAACTTTCCATGTTTACCCTAGACGCTTCACATGCCTGTTCAATCCATTGACAGCACGTCGACCCCGGTATACCACATCGTTCCAATTACCTCTATTCCTTGCACGCCTTTCACCCTCCTGCATGTTCAGGCCCCGATCGCTCAAAATCTTTTTCACTCCATCATTCCACCTCCAATTTGATCTCCCAATTCTCCTCGTTCCCATCCACCTCTGACACATATATCCTATTGGTCATCTTTCCTCACTCATTCTCTCCATGTGACCAAACCATTTCAAAACACCCTCTTCTGTTCTCTCAACCACCTCTTTTTATTTCCACACATCTCTCTTACCCTTACGTTACTTACTCGATCAAACCACCTCACACCACACATTGTCCTCAAACATCTCATTTCCAGCACATCCATCCTCCTACGCACAACTCTATCCATAGCCCACGCCTCGCAACCATACAACATTGTTGGAACTACTATTCCTTCAAACATACCCATTTTTGCTTTCCGGGATAATGTTCTCGACTTCCACACATTTTTCAAGGCTCCCAAAATTTTCGCCCCCTCCCCCACCCTATGATCCACTTCCGCTTCCATGGTTCCATCCGCTGACAGATCCACTCCCAGATATCTAAAACACTTCACTTCCTCCAGCCTCTCACCATTCAAACTCACCTCCCAATTGACTTGACCCTCAACCCTACTGTACCTAATAACCTTGCTCTTATTCACATTTACTCTTAACTTTCTTCTTCCACACACTTTACCAAACTCCGTCACCAGCTTCTGCAGTTTCTCACATGAATCCGCCACCAGCGCTGTATCATCAGCGAACAACAACTGACTCACTTCCCAAGCTCTCTCATCCCCAACAGACTTCATACTTGCCCCTCTTTCCAAAACTCTTGCATTTACCTCCCTAACAACCCCATCCATAAACAAATTAAACAACCATGGAGACATCACACACCCCTGCCGCAAACCTATATATATATATATATATATGTACGTATGTATGTATGTATATGTATATATATATATATATATATATATATATATATATATATATATATATATATATATATATATATATATAGTGTGCGTGTGTTTAATCAGTATGTAGACACGGGATGTGGTACTTTAAGGTACTGAATAATATTTGTTTCAAATGCATTTGAGGAATATACATCACGTTAGAATATTCCTTGGAATATCTCTTCCGTAGACAGCTCCTGCATTCGTTAATGAACCGAAACACTTGGGAGAATCTTCTGGTTTGTTTATCTCGTGTGCATAATGACCAGCTCATTGTTTTATTTAGTGCACGACATTTCGGTTGCATTGTCGGAGATGTCTGTAAACATCTCTTAGGACACTGATGATATGGTACTGATGTCCCTGTCAGTTAAAGGGCTCCAGACTCGGAGATAAGTTTTCAAATTGTGCTGATGAATAAGGAATCATTCTTCACGGGGGAATAAAGGTGGACTATAACCAACCGCTTAGGAAGTCTCCTAAGCACTCACGATCCTCGCTGAGTTATCTTAGGTTGAACATGAGAAATTTGCTGAAATAAGTGTAGACATTAAGAGAAATCTTCGTAAACGGAACGGCACGGATAAGATAATCAAATGTAACGTTTGAAATGATGATGACAAATCAGCTACTCTTTCAAACTTAAGTTACAATTTTACACACGAAAAAAACTGACTTTTGGAGCACCGGATCTTCGAATGGTTTGAATACATAGAGACTTGCGTGTACAGAAACATCTTTAAAGACTTCCATGGACATTCTTAAGAGCTTGTCGTGTTCTGCCCTGATGTGTGAGTCTTTAAGTTAAGAGTAAATTATTAGCGAACTGTTGTATTCAAACGACCGTTTATCATTATCTTAATCATGCGGGTTGTCTTCTACTTGGTTTCAGCCAATAATTCAGAAGGGTACCATGTGAATGGCTTTATGTTAATAGATCTATGACCTTTAGAATTTTTTTTACTTATTCTTCATTAAATGAATTACTGAAAATGTTTACGGTCTTTGCAACATTTCCTGTGGCACTATTATCTTCCCTTTCCCTCCGAACATATTAGTTTATTATCTATAATCGCCCCAGCATAAATTTCTCTGAGTCCTAGTGTTGCCCAGGACATTTTAGAGAGCGCTCAAAGACCAAGGCTTCGCTACTTTCAGTAGCAGGGAGGTGTGGAGTCCTTTGGAGTGAGAGCTTCTTTCATAAGGCTGTGCGGTCAGTGATACAGCATCGCCAAAGGTGACTTTTCAGTCGCGATGTGACCTCGAGCAGGCGGAGCACGGGAACACCCTTCTAATCTCACACACACACACACACACACACACACACACACACACACACACACACACACACACACAAAGCTAAAACCACATCACTTCACATAGACATCATGATTTATTTTTAAATCCAGTACATTTTCGTTTTTTCCCTGACCCTTCTCAATTAGAATGGCATCAGAGAGAGAGAGAGAGAGAGAGAGAGAGAGAGAGAGAGAGAGAGAGAGAGAGAGAGAGAGCCATGTTATGCAAGGTTCTCTGTTTCTGATGTCATTCAGACCGAGAAGAGTTCGTGCTAAGCCGAAACTTTGCTGGATTTGAAAATAAATCATGATGTCGCCGTGAAGTGTAATGTTAACCTTCATGCTTTTTTCACGTCAGTGGGTTCTTGTACATCATGTGTGTGTGTGTGTGTGTGTGTGTGTGTGTGTGTGTGTGTGTGTGTGTGTGTGTGTGTGTTTTACCGAACCCCGCCTGCTTAGGTATGCACCAGAAGTGGAAAGTAACCTTTGGCGAGGCAGTGTCACCGTCAGTTGTTGACGAATCAGAGTACATTCTCATTAAAGAACTGCTCGGTCCAGAGGAGTCTATCCTGTCCCTGATGCTGAGTGTAGCGCAGCGAAACTAGAGTCTCTTATCCACAACCAGGCATCACAGACTTTTTCGTGGTTTTCCCCGAGCCTTCATATACCTTGGTTCAACCCACTGACAGCACGTAGTCCCCTTTATATCACATCTCCCCAAATCTCTCTATCCCTTGCGAGCATCTCACGCTCCTGCATGTTTACACCCCGAACCATCAAAGCGTCTTTCGTTCCATTTTCCCACCTCCTCCGTAGCTTCTCATTCTTCCTTTTGCCCTCCACATCTGAGATTAATAGCCTCTTTGTTATCCATTCTAAACCCATCCTCTCCATACGTCCAAACTATTACAGCACATCCTCTTCATCTATCTCATAGTCCGTTTACTACCACACTTCTCTCTGTACCACACAGTAAACACTTGCTAATAAAGTATCATCTGACATAATTATGACGTGATGACTGCCAGCTGTTGTGCGACAACAGCAGTTCTTAGCAACACCATGAAACATTACGTTCATTAACATTCATGTATTTCTTTTTTTTATATGCTTGATCGTTATCAGTTATGCACATCATACCACCAGACATATCTGCAAGAACATAGGACTGGTTTATTAGTGACCATCTGTTTAACAGTTCACGTCACTCTACTGTGTTCCACGTACCCTCACTCCTCCCCCTACAGTGTTACCAGCTCAGTTGACATAACCATACTAGGTACGAGCTCGCGAACTCCTATGGCCGTGTGTACATCACCAGATCTTATCTTTATTGATGTGGATATGACTGTGGTGTCAACATTGTAAGATATTCATAGGATCTTTAGCATGCACCAAGGTGGGGCACTGTAGGAAACTATACCTTTTTTTTTTTTTATTAAAGACGAGGCAATTACTAAAATGAAAAAAAATCTTTACTGTAATATAAGACCCACACGAGAACTAGCTCTTGGATTATATGTCGACAGTAAAAAACAAAAAAGAAGGTTAACGTATGGATCCTGCTGAGCTCCGTAACATAAACGAGGTAAAAGACTTGCCTGTGAAAATCTCCAATAACCTAAGGCCAAGTAAGCCATATTCAGACGCAGTAAAAAAGGCAAAACAATGTTTTAAGTTTCGTGCGTAGGGCATTTGGATTCAGATCTCAAGAAGTTAATCCTCAACGTGAATATTGTGTTCAGTTTTGTTCGCCCTGCTGGAAGTAAAGAAAGAGACATACGAGGATATCGCACAGCGACGAGCTACCAAGATGACTCCCTATCTCAAAAACGAATTAAAGCCGTCCTTACGAAGTGAACTTGTCTCTCTTAGAAAAGAGAAGAGACAGAGGTGATTTGTTACGGGTATGAAAGGCTTTGGCAGTCTTGATCGAAGCGGTGAATTACGACAAGATCATTCTGAGTTCATTCATTGTAACTTGGGGAAATTCGTAGGTAAGCCTTTTACAAAGTTCCTTTTCGTCATCAGGATGGTTACCAGGTGGACTGACTCATCAACAAGAGGAGCTGAAAGCAGTGCTGTTCATGCACTTAAGACAAGATGATTACAGTGCTTTATATATCACCATTTAGATTATATGAACCCTCCTAGTTCAAAAGGTTGACAATTTCATCTCCTTAGAAATTCGTTTTGATTACGATTTGATGCCGTACTATGCCGTAAAGTGTATATATTATCAATTTATCATTATACTTTGTCGCTATCTCCCGCGTTAGCGAGGTAACGCAACGAAACAGACGAAAGAGTGGCCCAACCCACCCACATACACATGTATATACATACATGTCCACACACGCACATGTACATACCTATACATTTCAACGTATACATATATATACATACACAGAAATATACACATATACACATTTACATAATTCATACTTGCTGCCTTTATTCATTCTCGTCGCCACCTCGCCACACATGAAATTACTACCCCCTCCCCCCGCATGCGCGCGAGGGAGCGCTAGGAAAAGACAACAAAGGCCACATTCGTTCACACTCAGTCTCTAGCTGTCATGTATAATGCACCGAAACCACAGCTCCCTTTCCACATCCAGGCCCCACAAACTTTCCATGATTAACCCTAGACGCTTCACATGCCCTGGTTCAATCCATTGACAGCACGTCGACCCCGGTATACCACATCGTTCCAATTACCTCTATTCCTTGCACGCCTTTCACCCTCCTGCATGTTCAGGCCCCGATCGCTCAAAATCTTTTTCACTCCATCATTCCACCTCCAATTTGATCTCCCAATTCTCCTCGTTCCCATCCACCTCTGACACATATATCCTATTTGTCAGTCTTTCCTCACTCATTCTCTCCATGTGACCAAACCATTTCAAAACACCCTCTTCTGTTCTCTCAACCACACTCTTTTTGTTACCACACATCTCTCTTACCCTTTCATTACTTGATCAAACCACCTCACACCAAGACAAACCATTTCTGCTTATCAGGAGACACTTCCCAGTAAGAATTTTAATCACCTTCTTCACGCAAAGTTAAAAGAAAATAGTCTGTTTATGACGTAATCTTGTAAGCTCTGAGTGTCATGTGTAGTTATAAAACTTTCCAAGTTACTTTTCACATACAAATGTGGTTACATCAGCACCAGACGTGTTGAGGGAGTAAGAAAAAGAAAAAAAAAAGGAATGGGTCGCTGAATACATAAAAGGAGGAAAGAAATCTTTTAAATACGATTATCCTTTACCACAAGACGCTCTGAAAACAACCTTTTTTTGGACTAACTCTTTTGGCCTTTTTGAGTACTAAAAACTGGAAGAGAAACTGTGGCTTGCATTTTAATTCAAATGATCCAGGTGGTAGGGAAACTGAGACTATTAACCATTCCTTATACTGTTTCCTGTTCAGCTCAAAGGATAGATTGTTGTTTTTTTTTCCTCGGGAGTTTAGTTAAGAAATACATAAGAAGAGGGAAAAGCCATTCAGGTACATGACTTCTGTAGGTGTGGGCGAGCCTCCGGTGCTCCGGGTTGTGATTGTGCTCAGGTGTTCTGCCTCGTTAATTAGTCGAGGCTGCAGGCACCTCACCTATAGGATGGAGGACATCCGGGAATGCTTGAGCGAGCCAGCGGAGAAATATGTAGCTAAAACTTTTGGCCTCTTACTCTTAACAGTGAAAGGGCTACGATGATACACGGAAACTAGTCACGTTATTAAGAGAACCATACTAGATCTTCTCTGCTCCCGAAATATATGCAAGACTTTAAGATATTGTAGCGTGGCCAAGGTTATGACTCTCTTTTTGCCTCCTTAATCAGGGCAGGTATATCTGTAGTAATGAATGTCGTGTGCAAATGTTTCCCTTCATCACCCATAAGTTAATTAATGTTCCTTTCCAGGTAAGTCGAGACGGTGTACTACAATGCTGAGCTCAGCTGAGAAGCGTGGACTATGTGAGTACAACTTGCAGTTACATATTATCTAAGGTCTGAGGCTTGGGTATTATGTCTTCAGGGTGGGGTATTTTGCTTCAGTTGATGTGCAAGGGACTGGGTAGGAACATATCAAAGTCTGGGTGAAAATGAGGAGCTTGGCTCATGTCAACACGGTGTATCGTGCACCTCCCCCCCAACAGATATGCGTGTCATCCATCCTCATCGGATCCTTACGTTACCTTCACACGAAACCCCATACCTACCCTCCCCTTTCCTCGTCTTCCCATTACTTTCATCCTCTCCACCGCACAGCCCCACCAGGCAACAAACCGAGGATTGTTTCTGTTTGGCTGTGAACGCCCAGCGTCCACCTCCAACTCAGTTTTTCCGATCGGAACTCAACCCTTTATACACCTGGAGATTCATTTGGGAAGTGTGAGCATTTTCTTCTCTTGAACCTGAAGGTAAAGCCGTCGAACATGGCGCTGGTCTCGGGCCCGCCCGTGGAGGGTTTCATTTCCGTGAAGTATTGTGTTGTTTTCGGAGGCCATTTGGAGTTCCTTTGATGGAGCGCTAGCGATATGGGCGCCGACGTTACCTTGAAGGTCTCGTCCTCGCTCGTCGTGTGTGTTCAGGTTGGAATTACGTGTCAGGAAGGCGGTTATGAAACTCCCCGTTAACCGTAGGTTGGCGCGGCAGTAATTAAGCTTTTCATTTTATTTTTTTTTTCCTGCTTGGTTAGTTTTATGTGTCGTGGGTTGTCACCCAGGACACAGCTCCGTGGGTAGTTCCCCCCTCACGGCTGCGACGCTAACCCCGGCCCCGTGATACATGCTCCAATTTCCGTCTTCTCATAATTCAACGTCAATTTCCTTTCCACAGCCTATATGTGCGCTCCGTCGCTGGCGAGTCTCTCTCTCTCTCTCTCTCTCTCTCTCTCTCTCTCTCTCTCTCTCTCTCTCTCTCTCTCTCTCTCTCTCTCAGCCTTACCCAAACGGATGTCCGTTTTTATCGTAAGGATAAAGAGAGATGAGAGATGTATAATCAAACATCCAGTAACAGTGGAACATATAGTAGGAAATACACGAATCTGATTTGGAAAACGATGAAAGGAGTGGAGAAATAGATATCAAAATGATGATAGACGCACAGAAAGATCGAATAGTGAAGAAGATCGTATGATGAAAACGACTCGAGCAGAGGTGGATCTTGTACAATGAACACGATTCGAACAGAAGTGGAGCTTGTACCATGAAAATGATTCGAAACAAATGGAGCTTGTAGAATGAATATGATTCGAACAGAGTTAGAGCCTTTACCATGAAAATTATTCGAAACAGATGGAGCTCGTTGAATGAATATGATTCGAACAGAGTTGGAGCTTGTACCGTGAAAATCATTCGAAACAAATGGAGCTTGTAGAATGAATATGATTCGAACAGAGTTGGAGCTTGTACCGTGAAACTGATTCGAAATGAATTGAGCTTGTAGAATGAACATGATGCGAACAGAGGTGGAGCTTGTAAAATGAACATGATTCAAACAGAGATTGAGATTATTTATAGAAAACAGTTCAGAGATGGAGATCATATAATGAAGACCAGTACCAAAGAAAGAAACACTGGAATAAACATGACCTTGAAAACAGGTGAATAAAGAAAAGGAAATAGATGGAGATACATCACTGGAACGAAACAATGAATGTCCGGGGAACGAACACAGAAACGACTCATCAGCAGCGACCGGAGGGCCAAACCGGAATGATGGCATGGGCCAGCAGTGGCAAGATGAATGAAAAATACAGATCTAATTGTAAACAGGAGACCAAGATGGAATGAGATCCAGATTAATAGTTGGCCAGAACTTGTCGTCTACACAAACACACTGAAACAGTGGAGTCCTTTTCTTACTAGAGAACCAAAGAAGGAAAGTCCTGGTTGGAATGAGAATAGAACGCTAGCGGGGAGACAGAACGGGAAACAAGACATAGAATAAACCTTGAAAAAATCAAGATTGGTCCAGTTTTGATTGAGAACTTAAACAACTGTCTAAATGAGTACACCAAGTTCAAATACCAGAAGAGAACAAATACTGGAATAGATGATCCTTAAAATATTACATATATGAATATACAAAGACGCCTTATAAGTGAACACTCTGGAATCGACGTGCAGTAAGTCGCATCAACACATACATTAGAGAGAATGAGACCTGTCTCGATCAACACGAGAGAAATATGGCTCAGTGAGAGAGCAATGGATGTAGCAAACTTGGATCAGTCTGAAACGGTCTTGATCAGATAAGATCAAACTTAGACGAGTTTGTGGAACAACTCATGTACAACATAAGCGTGAAGGAAAGCAGATGATAATGATAAGCAACAATGAACGTGAACTAGGTGTATTGAGCATCTCAGCCACGATGACAATAATTCTAGTATCATAGAGACCACGAAAACCAAAGCTAGATTACTTTAAGGAAATATTGACAAAAGCTGAAGAAATATGAATGGATTGAAGCGACCGCATCCTATGATCATATGAACAGGTGATATTAACTTCCATTTTATTGAATGGCAAGAAGGATTAGTGATTGATGTAGATACAAGGACAACGAAGGGAGTAAAGGATCTGCAGGTGAGAGGGAACATTTCTAGAAGATTTTAAACGATCTTGAAGCATTCAGGCTTGCACAGGTAAATCACGGACCCACAAGGGTGATCAGAACGATTGTTGTGTGTTAGTTGAGACAGCTCGAACAACTGACTGTCCTATTCAAAGCCATCCCATTTACGCTTTATATGTATACACATATACACACTACCCCTAAGCCAGGTGCCCAGTTTATCGACAATACTCAAGGGAAGAGGATTACCTGGAATGACTGCGGACGGACCTCTGCGTCCACGATTCGAACCTATGCAGGGACGACCCGTGAATTGTTGCGGTCAGGCACGCTAACCGATACACCATGAGTAATGCAGACCTGTAAAATTTACCAGGCACGCTCGGCGACCCTCTGTAATTTGATCTTTCACTTTCGTCTCCATTGCCATTATACGGTAGCACTGTACAGGACAGCCCCCATGCACCTCACCGTGAGTCATGCTTAAAATGAACATCCTAACAAACCAATCAGCAACAAAAGCATCTTCTTTTTCAAGAAATTTAACTGGGATCCCGTCCACTCCTGCCGCTTTGCCGCACTTCATCTCTCACATCGCTTTCAACATCACTTCTCGTATCACTTGCTATGATTCTCTCACTGAGCATGTCTGCACATCCAAAACATCCCACATTTTCCATCTTATCATCGAATACATTCAACAGTCCTTCAAAATGCTCGCTCCATCTCTTCACTTCATTTCTGTTTTTTTTTTGTTTGTTTGTTTTCACTTCCCCTTTGCCGCTTCACAGATGTTCTCATCCAGTCTCTTATTTTTCACTCTTTTAACTTCTTCCAGAAAATATCTTTATTCTTCCTGAAGTTTGCTGATAATAGTTCACCTCAGCTCTCAGTTACCCTCATTTTCCTCTCCTCTGTATACACCAGGTATTCCCAGTCAACAGTAATTTTTTAGCACACAATTACTTAAGTTGTTCACTCTCATTCACAGCACTAGGTACCCCATGTCCCGCAGTTATACCATCAAGTGTCACATTCCCCTTTCTTGCATTCAAATGACCCATCACTAATACTCGATCCCTTGCATCATAACCGCTGAGGAACTCGTTCAGCTTCAACCAAAACACACTCCTCTCTTCCTCACTCCTTTTGGTTACAGGTGCATAAACTCTTAGTAATGATCGCCCACAATTTCAAATTCGCTTACATTTTTACCCACGTTAGTGTGGTGCTCTCTTCACGGCACTCTGTCATGCATTCACAGAACTCCCTCAGCAACAATGCTACCCCTGTCTTAACTCTCGCGCTCACACTAACCCCATACTTTACCCCTGAGACATTCCCAGTCATTCTTCCCCTTTACCTATCTTCACTCAGAGCTAGAAGATTCAGGTTTCTTGCATCATTCATTTTTTTCTATTTCCTTTTGTCTCATCATGGATACTTCCACACATATATAAAACCCTCAGCCTGAGCTTTGAGGAGAATGAACGCTCCTCACTCGACTCCTTCTTCTGTTCCAACTTTTAGAAATTGAAATGCAAGGAAGGGAGGGTTTTCAGTTACTCCGCTTCTACCAGTCTCGTCGTCGTCTACGACACACAAGGAACACCTTGGAAGTATATTTCATACTTGTTCGCAGTTTCTCGCGTTGCGCGGTAGCACCAGGAACAGATGAGTCAATGGCCTCAGTGCTTCTTATCCAATTTCTGTCTGTCTTGTATGACAAACGAAAACCTGTACCTCCCCTATTCACAATCAAGCTCCATAGACTTTCCCGTGGTTTCCTATGATCACTCCATATTCCTTGGTAGAGCCCATTGACATCACCCACTTTTTACCTTATCTTTCTTATTTATTCTATATCTCATACGCCTCATACCTTCATGCATGTTCAGCCCCAAAAACTTGAAGCTCTAATTTTCCCCATCCTCCCTCCCTCCACGTCTGACACATATATCCCTCAAATCAATCGCCTTTCACGTATCCTCTCCACATGTCTAAACCAGTTCAGCATGCCCAGTTAGTTCAGCTCTTTCTGCCATACTCAGCTTGGTGCCATACCTCTCTGTCATTCCTTACATGGTCGACCCTCCTTACACAACACACTGTCCTCATACACTACCTTTCCAGCACATCCACCCACTTTTGTTGTTTTGAATGTAGGGTCTACAACTGGCACGACGACAGGGCCGTTGAGGCTACTGTATCGTCAAATATACTCATCTCTGTTCTCAAAAATAGTGACCTCTCTTTCCACACACTGCTCTATGTAGCTATCACATTTGCTCTTCGCCCGTCCTGTGATTCATTGCAACTCCCATAATTCCATCTGCTGCCAAGTTCACTTCAAGATATCTGAGACACTTCACTTCTACCAGGCTCTCTCCATTCAAACGCTCACTTAAACCAACATGTCCTGCCCGCATGCTTAGCATCATAACCTAACTTTGTCACCTAACTTTCACATTCTCTCAACTTTCTTCTTTCACACATTTCTAGCAAACTCCGACACCAATTTCTAGAGTTTCTCGCTCGAGTCTGCCACCAGAGCCATGTCAGCCACAAAAAACAACTGACTCATCTCCCATTCTTCTCTCCAACACTGGCACTTGCTTCCCTCACCACGCCATCCATAAACAGGTTAAATAGCCAAGCTAACATGACGCATTCTCCACAAAGAGTCAGCTTCACCTAGAACCACTCGTCCTGTTCCATTCCTACTCGCACACATGTTTTACTCTCAGTGTAAACAACTCGCTGCTTGTAGTAGCTTTCCTTCCCCACCATATATCCGTAATATCTTCCACAAGGCATCTCTTATCAAGCTTTTCCCACGTTTCCCCAGGTCCATAAATGACATACCGATCCCTCTCTTGCTCTGGGTATTTCTCACACACAGAAATTCTTCAAAATACACACATGGTCAAACCATTCCCTGCCACTTCTAAAGCCACATTGTTCCTCTCCATCTGATGCTCTGTGCATGCTAATACTCTCTCAGTCACTCACCGTTCTCCCATACAAGTTACCAGCTGTAATCAACAAACTCGTACCTTTGTAATTCGTCCATCCACTATACAGGTGGTTCGCTAGTTCTCAGGCACCTCACCCTGAGCCTTACATATCAGTAACGTAGTTACACTCCTTCTTGAGAAATTGGATTATATTACCATCCCCTCCAGCCGCTTAACCAAACTTAGCCTGACGCAAGGCTTTCGTCACCTCATATCTTTTCACCTAAACATTTGCCGTAACCGTTGCTCGTCGCACACCTCCACGTCCCTGACGGCTTACATCTGCCACCCGGTCGCCTTGCACATTTAAGAGCCTTTCAGAATACCCGCACCACATCACTTTTACCCCTGCCCTGCTAGTTACTACTTGCCCATCTGCTCGTCTCATTGATGTTCCCGTTTATTTTCTTGTCCTCCACACGCTATTCAGCTCCACTCAGTATATTTTCTTTCTCGCCGGTTGCTTTCTAACCCCATATTTCATTTCTCCTCATTCTCAGCCGTTGTACCTTCCTTTCGATCTGCATTTTTCTCTTATACATCTTCCATTCACTCTCACTTCGTCTGTTCAGATGGTGCCCGTACACCTAACTTTCTCATCCCATCACTTGCTTCCTTTTATCGAACACAAACATCCCACCTTCCGCAGTTCACCCACCCCTTACTCGCACATGTAAACAGTGCTTCCCTAAACACTATAGATTCCTGGTCCACACCTCAAGTTTCGATAACGCTTACCCTATGCCATTCCTTACCTAATCTCACTTGGTGTTTTTGCATACAAACCTCTTTCCCAAACTCATTTTCAGCACTCTTTTCCCTCCCACGTCATTTCCTCTTTTCGTAAAGCCACTGCTTATATTTCTGTAGTGCGTTTGAATAGATAGAGCTTTAAGAGCTTTACTTCTTTGTACCTTTTCTTTATATGTTGATGTTGTAGGTATCCTAAGTGAGTCTTTGTTTTTATGAATTTGAAACTTGAAGTTATTTTTCTTTTCCTTATGGGTTCTCTTTGCTGGCGATAGTATAATGAATTTGGGTACATCCGTCTGTTTTCCATTTCTGCTCATATACACTGATTTCTTCCACATTTCTGAATGTTTTTCTGGAAGTACGACTTTTGATTTTCCCATGTATGCTATCATCTAAGTAACATCATCTAGATATCTAATAGTTTTTTTGGGGAACTGTTGAATCCGTTAGATGATATGATAGCAGACGCTGGATCTTTGAGTCGGGTATGGTGCATGACGTGAGAGTTTCGTGGCAAGTGGTCTGGTGAAACGAGAAAAGGTGGTGAAAGACACACGTCGGATAAGTTGTTGTAAGGCGGCTGGAGTGGATGGGATTACGGTTAACTTTTTCAGAAAAGGAGGTAATTATGTTGTAAATTGTTAGATTGGATTTAATTTTGCATGGCTCATGGTGAGAAGCGAGAGGATTAGTGTAATACTTATATAATAACGTTTTATAAAGACAAAGGGGACAAAAGTGAACGTTCAAATTACAGAGCTGTACATTTATTAAGTGTACTTAGTAAGTTGTATGGGAGAGTAGTGTTTAAGCGAGTGGTGGCATGCACAGAAAATTATGTTGGGGAGGAACAATGTGGGTCCAGATGTGTGGATCAGTTGTTTGCTTTGAAGAAACTGGATGAGAAATACTTAGTGAAACAGGCGAATTTGTATGGTATTTATGGATTTGAAAAAGGCGTAGAGTAGGTTAACAGAGATTCTTTGTGGAAAGTTGTGTGGGAAATTATGTCTTTGTGGAAAGTTATGTCTTTTGGGAGGGAAAATGCAAGCAGCAGCGAAGGTTTTCTTGCAAGAGTAAGGCGAATGCACAAGTAGGAAGAGGAGGGTGAGTGCCTCCAGGTGAAGACGGGTCTGTGGCAGGAGTATGTGACGAAACCATGACTATGATTTATCTATGGTTGGGATAATGGAGGAGCAACGGGTCTTGGGAGACAGGGGCAAGTCTAGCAGTCTGCCGGAGGTGGGTGTCTGCTGATGACATGGTGATGGTAGCATATTTGAGTGAGAAACTGCAGAAGCTGGTGTCTGAAAAATCGATGAGTGTGTGAAAGGCGAAAGTTAGGAGTAAATGTGAATAGGTTTGTTAGAGGAGAGAGAGAGAGAGAGAGAGAGAGAGAGAGAGAGAGAGAGAGAGAGAGAGAGAGAGAGAGAGAGAGGTTTGTTGGAGTGTAAGTTGAATAGAGAGAGCCTAGACGAAGTGGGGTATTATAGATACTGGGAGTGGATATGGCAGCCAATGGAACCATAGCTGCTAATGTGAGCCATAGGATGGGTAAAGGGGGCGAAGGTCATGGAACATCAAGTAGTGTGTGGAAAGAGACGTCATTGTAAGAGCAAAGATAGTTATGTTTAATGGTCAAGGTAGCTCCGACGGTGTTGTATGGATACTGAGGCCCAAGTTAAACAAGCTGGGAGGAGGGTCGGTATGTTGCTGTATATGAAATGTCAGAGGATCATCAGTGGTGTAAGAGGGATAATCGAATGAGAATTGTTAGGGTAAGGGAGAGGCGCAGTTGTAAGAGTATTATATAGGGAAGCCGAAGAGGGTATGCTAAAATGGTTTGGACATACGGAAAGGATGAGTAAAAATGGTGCATACGTCGCAAGTGGAGGGAACAAAGAATACGGGAAACCGAGGAGGAGGTGGAAAGATGGAGTGAGTAAGACTTTAGAGAGTTTGCGGCCTGAGCATACAGGAATGTGTGAGGCATGCATGGGATAGAGCGAACTGGAAGCTATTTGGTGGTGTTTGGGGGATGACGTGCTGTCACTATGCTACACCAGGGTATATGAAGCAGTCTGGAGAAACCATATAACCATCATCGCCGTTGTTATCAGACTGTTCACTGACGTTAAACATATTCTCGTATCAAGATGCATCATGCATTCGCCTTGTATATTTCATGTTCATACTTCTGTTGTGGTTTTTTTTTTTTAACGTCTTCTAACCTCATCTTAAATTCCATGGATGTCCACAGGCAGAAAAATGATTTCCAGTGGCAAAGAAAGAGAAAAGAAACCTTTTGCCAGACACTGAGAGCCCCACATGTAAGATTTTATACCCAGATCTCGCATCCAGCAAGGCGCCACACTAGGCAGGCAGGCAGGCGCGCTCGCTTCGCCTGCACGAAGCTGCGGTCGATCTGTGGGTATTTTCTCAAGCCGCCACATAATTTGATTCCTCCGCGAGTGTGGAGAAGCTCGACACCCCCCCCTCGAGAGAAAGAGGGGAGAGGTGGGGTGAGGGGAGCAGTCATCAGAATCCCCTGGCTGACAGTTGGCAGATCCAGAGAGTAATGCCTCCATCTTTATCTGATGTCCTCCTCATTCCTCCGTCATGGCTTCATTTACATTCATTATCACTGTAAATTCCACCTTTACGCTACCTTCCAAAAGGTTACAACCGTGTGTTTCTCACCGTTCCTTGCCATCTTCTCTGCACCTCGTCATTAGCCGGTGGTTTTTATTTGTCGTTTCATTCGTGTGTTTTATGATGCTCAGGTCTAATTTATGTTTCGTCATTTTGTAAATCATTATATTCATGAGGTCATATTGACAAAGGATTTGTTGGAAATATCAGTTGATTTATTACACAGCGCAATGTTTTGCAGTTTTACCTAGGGAATTTTGCATATTATTCATGAAAGATAACTTTCATAATTCATAAATGCATTTTTCTGCAGAAATTACATACGTTAATTCATTTTTTCCTCTTTTGACTGCGAGTCTCTGTTATACATAACTCTGTGTCCCTTTCACCTGTTTTTTACATGACGTATATAAAATTTCATAGAACACTCATAGCGTATCGTCAGCTTACGTATGGTGTAGGGAGGCATTATCGTAAGAAGATACACTAGTGGAGGGAGCTATACAGTTTTTCTCTTCCTCACACGAGCTACGAGTGCCTCATATGTACTCACTTTCCACGTAAAGCCGAGTCGTCAAGAGCGACTTGCGTCTCCATCCAGCCCTCCCACTTCACCCACAACAGCACCTCCCAAGGCACACTGTCTACGGTATTACCCCGGGCATCATGACCCTGAAATAGCTTCCACCCTCAGCAGCTCCTTCACTGGCTCTGTACATCTCTCCTGTTGTTTGCCTCTCCCCTCCTGACCCTTATCCTTCCCTACCATACATATGCTCCACCAATTCATCCCTTGGTATATGTGTTCTACGTGGCCATACCGCCTGAATAGGTTTCCTTGTATGAGACTTGCAAATGATCCCCCCTTCATTCCAACATGCCTTTCTAACCTGCGTCCCTGATTGTTCTCAGAGGCTCTATTGCTGATGTTATACGTCGTCAATTCCTTGCGCTTCGGAAGACTAAGGGTTTCCATTAGTAAAAGAGAGATGGAAGAGGCGCTTCATCAAGCAGGCTTGTGAACACACCCTAATCTAATTTTTTGTTGCTAGAATACTTCGTACACGTTGACATACTTTCCTGTACTGCTTCGTTTTTTTAATTTTTCACGGTTTTGGTGTTTAAAAATCTCTTCCAGACACTTTGACTTCAGTACAATTTCCAGTTCACTATCATGCAGATGTTTTTGATTTTGGATAACCCATTTCTTTCACTCAAAAAAATCTAACCTGTATAACTTCCTTCTTCAGTATGCATGACCAGAGTGTACTATAACACTACATAATTCTTCTAAATTGCATTATGAAACGATCCTCTGCCTTCAGCAGCAGTGGTATCTTCCATTCTCTCCCACCGTAGCACAAAATGAACCACACAGTGACTCCATCTCACGTGCTGTCTGGTCCGTGAGAAAGAATGATGGCAGTGCACAGCTTGATGCATTTTGACACTAACTTGAGGCTGCTGCTCTCACGTACATCCCCATGACCGCTTCCCGAACCCATAAGAGTCTAGAATAACATTCATCACTCTTCTACAGAAGTCTAAAATTACCCAAGGTTCTATGATATTTATTTTATCCCTTGATTTTTCTCTGAGTATATAAAGAGAAAGAATTTGATTTATATACCTTCAATCTTCCCTCAATCCCTTTTGCTCCAGTCTTATTTGGGTTTCAGTATTCCTTTATTGTCAGTCTTATACCATGCTGAGTATGGTAGAAAGAATAGTTTTCTCTGTATATGTATTTTTAACTCGTTTTTGACCCCCTTTACGTTTACAAAACACAGAGCTCCTTGCTTTAATCCGGGGTCGTTCTTTTATGCCCTCTCCATATACATTCAAATGTAAATTCACCTCGCCATAATGTTCACTACCTTCACCATTTTCACAGCTTTGCTCGCCTCTCGTATGGAATATCTCCTAGATTTATACCTACCACGCATGCTCTTTAACCTCTCGTTCCACGGAACGGATAGCGAAGTCTCTTGAATCATTATCCCCATCAGTATCTCAAAATACACTACACACCCTCATAAACCTCACGCAATAACCTCATTCTTTCTCATCGCCCCTCTCCCATCCTCGTCCAGCACGCCTTTATTTCATACAAATTTGTTTGTACCTAAACACCTCCTTTCAAAACAGCTTTTTATTTTGCTTTAGAATTTTTATTTAAATATTTTTCCAGGATTCATCTTCACTCTTTCTTCTCATCGAAGATTTCAGTCATTAATGAAAATCTTACGCTCATACTCCTTACGTTTCAGTCATTATATAATGCAGTATTTAGCATCTTTTTCATATTCATTTCAACTGACCTATTTAATCTCCTCCTTACATCTTTGTTCCACTATATTCTTCCAGTTTTTAAATTTCTACCCCTCAGTTCCTGATACCATTTTATTAACATCACTCGCCTTCTCATCAAAGCTCTTTTGTGAATTCAGTATTACAATTTCATCCCTGAGCTTATAATATTTTTCTATCCACATCATAGTTTTTGACTATCAAGAATGCATTGCACATTGCTACCCTACGTATCATAAATGTTTATCTTGATGCTCATTACTTAATCTTGAACATGACTTCAACACCCATACTTATGTCCCCAGTCTCTGGTGTTCTGGAGTTCATAAAATAACTGGGAATCAGTCTGACTCTTCTCCCAACGAAAGGAAAGGTTCAGTCAGTCGCTGTACTGTCTTCACAAACCACCTGTGCTTCTCTGATAAACCAGATTTTTTTCCTTTTTTTCAACTGCACGTTAAGATTGTTTATGAATCATGTTTTGTTAAACGCCATTTAGTTATTACATCACCTATCATCTCGCTTCCCTCAAGAACCTTACTCCTAAGTAATGTTTCCAATGGTCCCTTTCATTTTCATACTTGATCAATGTTTCCTGTGTTAACGAGGTAGCGCCAGGAACAAACGGAAGAAAGGCCGCATCCGCTCACCTGCATTCTCTTGCTGTCACGTGAAAGTCCACAACCAGGACCCACAAACCTTTTCATGGTTTACCCTAGACATTTGACATGCCTTGGTTCAGTCCATTGAAAGAAATTCGACCCCAGTATATCGCATCGTTCCAATTTACTCTATCCCTTGCTTGCCTCTCACCCTCCTGCGTGTTCAAGCCACGATCGATAAAACATCTTTTCACTCCATCCATCCATCTTAGATTTGGTCTTCCGTTCTCCATGTTCCCTCCATTTCTGACACATATATCCTCCTTGTCAACCTTTCCTCCCTCATTCTCTCCATATGCCCAAACCATTTCAGCACACCCTCTTCAGCGTTTTCAGCCACGCTTATTATATTTCCACACACCTCTTACCCTTTTATTACTTCCTCGATCAAACCCTCTCATACTTCTTACTGTCCTCAAACATTTCATTTCCAACGCATCCACCCGCCTCTTCATAGCCTTATCCATAGCCCAAGGCTTGCATCCATGTATTATTGTTAGGACTATTATACCTTTAGATATACCCATGATTGACCTCATAGGTAACGTTTTCTCTTTCCACATATTCTTCAGCTCTCCAGAACCTTTGCACCTTCACCCACCCTATGACTCGCTTCTGCTTCCATGGTTCCATTCGCTGCCATATGCACTCCTAGGTTCGTAAGACACTTAACTTCTTAAATGTTTTCTCAGTTCAAACTCACACACCCCAGCTAACCTGTCCCTCAACCCTATCAAACCTGGTAACCTTGTTTTTACATTTACTCTCAACTTCCTCCTTTTACACAGACTTCCAAATTCGGTCAACAACTTTTGCAGTTTCTCACTCGAATCTCTGACTCCTGCATTTACCCCCACCTCCCCATCCATAAAAAATCATACAACCACGGTGACGTCACATCCCTGACGCAGACCAATCTTTACTAGAAACCATTCACTTTTCTCTCTTCCTACTCGCACACATGCCTTCCACTCTTGATAAAGATTTCTCACTGTTTCTTTTAGCTTTCCTCCCGCACCGTATATTCTTGAGACCTCCCACAGGGCGTCTCTATTAGCCTTATCATATCTATCTCTAGATCCATAAATTCCACATACATGACCATCTGTTTCTCGTAAGTATTTCTCACACACATTCATTAAAGAAATCACCTGATCCATATATCCTCCACCACTTCTGATAGCCTTTACATGTTTTCACCCTCTCAATTAGTAGCCTGTCAACACACTTATGAATCTACTAGATAAACACTCACCTTTATCCCCCTTTCCTTTATGCAGTGGCACTATACATGCGTTCCGCCAGCACTCAGGCACCTTCATGATCTATACATACACGGAGATCCTTACCAACCAATGAACAACACAGTCCCACCCGCTCCCACCCTTCTTAAAAGATGCGATTGCACTATCATCGACTCCACCCGCCTTGTAGCATTTCATCTTATGTAAGGCTTTCACCACCTCTTCTCTCTCCACCAAACCACTCTCCTTGACTCTCTCATTTCGCACACTAACCCGATTCAGACACCCTACATCCCTCACATCATGATCAAACACATTCAGCAATCCTTCTAAATACTGACTCCATCTCCTCCTCACTTCATGACTAAGTCTCACCACTTCTCCTTTTGCCCCTTCGCTTTTTTTTTTTTCATATCGACCTCTGTCCAAAATACTTTACCTAAAATTTGCTGAAACTCCCTCACCTCAGTTCTCATTGCCCTCTTCTTCAAACCTGGCACCTTCCTCTTGACTTTCTGCTGCTAACTCTTATGCCCAATCATTTGCATTCCTTTCTTGTAATTACCTCTATATTCCCTTTCACTGGCAACTTCTTCATCCCACCTCTCACTACCCTTTCTAACCTGCGCACCTCCCACCTTAAGCGTGACGGTTGCATCTTTCGCACATGCCAGAACTGCTTAACTAAATACTTCCCATTACTCGCCCACTCCCCTTGCTTCATTTACTTTCACCTATTGCCATTCTGCACTCAATCTCTCTTGGTACTTATTCAAACAGATATCTTTTCTCACTACTCTTTTCTCACCAACATGTTTTTTCTCTTTTCCGGAAACGTCTAAAAATCTTTACTTGCACCACCGCAGGAGTGATCAGATATCCCACCAGCTGCCACACTCTCTTTTACACACCTATCAGTCAATATGTAATTCAATAATGCCCGCTTACGATCTCTCCTGCTCACATACGTGAGCTTGCGTATGTCCCTCTTTTTAAACCAGGTATTCCTTTTTCAGCACACAATTCTACAAGCTGTTCATCATTTCCATTCATAATACTGAATACCCCATGCCCCCCAATCACACCCTTGACTACCACTATCACTGAATGCTGACGCACTCACTCACCTGATCCTAGAACACTTACATCTCATGATCTTTCTTCTCATGGCCAGGTACATAAGCACAAATAATCACCCATCTCTCGCCATCCAATTTCAATTCTACCTACATCAGTTATAATTCACATCCATACACTCTCATGCTCCCACAACGCGTGCTTCAGGATTAGTGCTACTCCTTCCCTCTTGACTTTAATCATAAGGCGCCTCCAAACCATTCTTCGCCATTACCCTTGAGCTTTGTTTCACTCAGAGCCAGAACATCCAGCTTTCTTTCCTCAAGCATACTACAACTTAGTTACGTCCACATGCATTTAAACAACCCAGCCTAAGCCTTCGAGGATGGAGTTTCCAGTCCCCCGCTCCCTCCTCATTTAGTCACCTTCTACGGCACGCAGGGAATATGAAAGTAGAATTCTTTCCCCCCTACTCTAGGGGTAGTTTCCTGTTATTCCAACTCTAGCAAGTTGCTTTTTGAACCATGAAACTCCACACTTTCATATGATTTGGGTTATGGCTTGTCTCTCAATTTCCTTTTTTTCTCTCCCTTTCACCAACCTGCTTCCTAACTTGATAGGCTTCATGACATCCACTATCTAGATTTCTCCCAAAAAGCCATAAATTGATCGCACGATCATCTTAAGTTCTATTCTGTTTGCGATTGCGCGCGCGTGTGGGTGCGCGAAAAGAGTGCTTGTGCCGGTTGCGAGTGAGATTGGCCTTCCCGGTTTAATTGTTAATGATCTGAAGCTGGCTATCAACCATCCACCTTAGACCGTAGTAACCACTCTCCCAGCACCCTTGATCTGCTAATGCTTTCACTCCTTTGTGCTGTAGTTGTATTTCACCTCCGTTGTATCATCTCTTCATACTTATGTTACGTACTCCCTCTTTGCTCCTTTTTCTCCGACTGTCCTCTCTAAAAACCTATTATACCAACAAATGATAATAGTGCTAATTTACTAGCTCCGCAAAAGAAAAAAACTATATTCCTTGAGAAGATTACTGCTTCTTCTCAGGAGATGCCTCTGTCGCGACTGAACTTAAATAGCAAAGGTTATCGTTGTGTGGAAAAGAAATCTTCCTTCGGCTATTATTCAGGTTTCATCTCAGCACAGTCATTGCATATATGTTATTGAAGAGGCATCGTCCTGTTTTACCCAAAGGAGTTGAGATCGCTTCTTCGACCAATAGAATTATCTTGACCTTTGTCATTCTGTGTTTCCTTAAAATTTCAGTTGTTTGGTCTGTATTGTAGCACTCTTTTACTGACAAAACAACTATTCCTTTTTTTCATATGTAACTTCATTTGATGCAGCATTCTTTAATCGTATTTCCTTGGAGTCTCCTTTTCATATCGTCTAACAAGCATTTCTTTTTATAGACGCCAGAAAGGCGTATGAAAATTATGTCATCTATTCTCGTGTATTGAGGGAGGCTGCCTACTGAGACACGCTTGTGTTTGCTCGTCTACTTCGCTTTTGCTCGGAGAACAAGAATCATCCATCTAGCTCTAAGCATGTACTGGCGCAACCTATCTCGAAGACGGTTGACCGCCTCGAACCATCATATATTGCTTTGCTTCTACTGTTTCTTAAGTCTCGTTTTGTTGCTTAAAATCTTATCTTGAATCTGTCTCGCATCAGATAGTCACTCTCTCTGATATCCTCTCCAGTCGGTCTATTTCCGTATTTGTTAATTATGTAATCTCTTCCTCGTTCCTCGTTTATGTTTTCTCTTCCTCTTCCACTCTCTTCCTACTTCCTCCTATCAGCGACCCGGTTCACGGATTTACACTGTACGTCCACTTCTTTCACATATTCGCCAACGACTTTTATGTCGATCTGCATCTCCTCTCGCCACAAACACCTCTACAAGAAATAAAAAAACGTAAAAGATAGAGATAGATGGAGGGATAACGTGCCGAAAAATGCACAAAACCGGAAGGGGTGCCTTGGCTCTGGCAACAGCACTGCATCTGAGGTGTAGGTCTCCATCTTTTCATTCGTCTTAAGTTCACGTCATTCACATGTTAACGTCGACGGGTTGTCATCCCCCTCCCTCACCTTACACCTAGTTTTTGATCGAAGGATCAGTTTGATTACATAAACCTTTGGCCATGATCGTATACCTCTGTAAACACGTTAATTCTGGAACAGGATGTATACGTAGAAAGATAATCTAACGAAAAATATGCGAGAATCATGATGGTTTTTAACCAATCAGTTATCAGTATTAGTCTTAGAGAATTTTATAGCTCTCTCGTTCGTAGTTACGTATTGACGATCACAGGCGAAGACATGTCGGCCACACCCTCTCCTTGACTCTGTCTGATACGTTTTATAGTTTTAATGTTCTCGTTTTTTTTCCGGACTTTCATTGTTCTTGTATCTCCTGTTTGTTTTTGTTTTCAAGCTATGGTTAATATGAAGGACTCGCGGTAATCGTCGCTGTAATGTCTCGCGTGGTCATCCTCTGCTTCAGCGTGGGGTTTGCTGTGGAAATGTGTGGCTGTCAGTCTAAAATTCTGTCCGAAATTATTTTAACTTCAGGATAGTTTAAGAGCTTTGGTACAAAATGCAGGTGATTTATGTCCAAACTTTGGCGGGAGCTCCTTCCAACCCCTTGCTTATGTCGTCCAAAAGATGAAGTACAGAAGAAAGGAAACTGAGGTTTATGTTATTACTATTTGGTATGTACTGTTTGCGTAGGCAGCCGCTGGTGGAGGGTAAGCTTTATGATGCCTGCTTTTGAGGAATGGCCTCAGATTCTAAGGATTTGTTTTGTATTACGACTCTGGATGTGTAGAGAGGGCGCCTGCCTCTGAAACTAACTTGTCGTGCACAATAGTTATTTATTTTTGTGTGTGTTGAAAGAGAGTTCATTGAAAATTACTAAGACTGACGACGAACATTAATGGTACAATTTACTTTTTTTTCCATGGTTGAATATACTCATACAAAAACTTAATTAGTGAATCGATTAGATTCTAACGACGTTTAAAGATGTACAAATTGAACAATCTTCTTTTTCTTCTCCTTTTATTATTATTATTGTTATTATTATTATTATTATTATTATTATTATTATTATTATTATTATTATTATTATTATTATTATTGTCTTTGTTATTATTTGCAACTCAAAAACCCCTTTTATGGGGCCCCTGCGTCTTCGAGGCTGCACTTCACGAGGCAGCAAGGTAAGGTAGGGTCCTTTGGGGAAGGAAGGCACTCGATGACTCTGTACTCTTTCTCGCCTGCTAGCTGCGATGCACCGTCGACTGAGATCACTTCCCAGTTAGAGTACTAATAGCTCCCGGCGTAGTCCGATAAAACAAGTATTCTTATGATATATATATATATATATATATATATATATATATATATATATATATATATATATATATATATATATATGTATAGATAGATAGATAGATAGATAGATAGATAGATTGATAGATTCATACTTGTATTCTGCTTCCTGGCTTAGCTTGATGGCACCAGAAACAAACAAAAAAAAAAAAAAAGGCTGCGTTCGCTCACATCCATTCTCTAGCTGTTATATGTAATGCACTGAAACCACAGCCCACAACCTGGCCCCCTGGTTGCTTCACATGCCCAGTAACAGCGCGTCGCCCCCATGTGTACCACCTCGCTCCAGTTCCCAGTTTCCCGTGACGCCTTTCACCCTACTGCATGTTCAAGGCTCGAGCACTCAAAATCTTTTTCATTCCATATATAAACACAGACAGACAGACAGACAGACACACACACACACACACACACACACACACACACACACACACACACACACACATCTTACCTACCTCTTCTATCGTTCTCGTCTCCCATCTTCTTACAGCATAATTCTCCACCATGTTTCTTGAGTGCCTCCTCCTCCGTAATGGCTAAAGAAGTAGACCCTCTGAACCCTTCTTGCTAGAGTCTCCTCACCACCTTCCTCACATCTTGTTGTCTCTCTCACCAACTTCGACATCTTTCACGACCTTCATTACTGCATCATGTCGTGGCCAACACTTATAGCATCACTTATCATTATTCAGCTCCTCACCACGTATCGTCTTGTTCTCCATCACTTCTTAATTTGCTCGTGACCCTTCCAGCATGTTCCTCCTTACTCATCACCCAGTGCAGCATCTCTCGTATTGCTAGCCACCTTTTGAGTATCTCTCGTCTTCCTAACCATCCTCTTAGAATTCCTCCTCTCACTAGCCACCCTCCCAAAATATCTCCTCATGCTAGCCACCTTTCAATCACTCCTCGTCTTGCTAGTCACCATCCCAACGTCTCTCGTCTTTCTGATCTCCCTGCCAGCACCATCCCTCGTCATGCTAACCACCTATCCAGCATCCCTCGTATTGCTAACCACCTTCCCAGCATCCTTCGTCTTGCTAATCACCCTCTCAGCATTCTTCATTTTGCTAAACATCCTCTGAGCATTTGTCTTTCTTACCATCCTCTCAGCAATCTTGCTAACCATCCTCCTAGCATCTTTTGAATTCCTAATCATCCTTCCAACATCCCGGGTCTTGCTAACCTCCCTCCTAACATCTCCTACCATCCTTGCCACCTTCTCAGCGTCTCTCGTCATGCTCGCCTCCCTCCCAGAACCTCGCATCTCACTAGCCACTCTACCATCACCTCTCGTCTGGCTAACCACCCTCCTTACTTCTCTTGGCTTACCTGTCACGTTTGGGTTTGTTTACGACCTTCCTCTGGGATTTTTGTCGTGTTCATCACCCTCTTAATCATCTTAATCACCTCCTCGTCACAACTTGCCTTGTTCACCACCCTCTTCTCCTCTTTTCTTGTTTATCACTTTTCTCGCCGGTCTTTTGTCTAATTTACTACCTTCCACACCACCTCATTCCTTGCCCACAATCTCCAACTCCCTGGCCTCCCCTCCTCACCTTTTGCCTTGCTGCTCTCATTCTTTTCTTAACTCCTTTCGCGCCGTCTTCCTCGTCTCTTCATTATCATTGCCTCTATCTCTAGTCATTGTCACCACCTTTGCCAGCATCTGTTGTCTCGTGCTTGCCTTTATCTGTCACCTCACCAGCTACCACACCGCTAATTACCATCTCCCGTGTTTCTCACAAGTGTCCTTACTACCACCACCACCCGTCCTGCTTAACATCTTCCTCCACACATCCTCCTTTGCTGAACGCCTTCCCAAACAACCCGTTGTCTTGTTCTTAAACGTCCTCATAACCTTTTGTCTCACACGCATCACCTTCACCTCCACCTCTTATCATCTTTGCTGCCATATTATTTCAACTTTTGGTCGTCCTCACAACTCTTCCTATTGTAGCATATCTTGCTTACCTTCCCTCATACTAATGATCTTGCTCACCCGCCTTCCTCCACGCATCTGGTCTTGTTTGCCATCTTCCTCATCAACTTCAGTTTCCCCACCAACATCTGTCTTGTACTACTTAACACCTGTTTTACTCGTTTCTCTTCCCATCACCTTTTGTCATTCTCTTTTAATCTTGTTTTATCACTTTTTGTTCTTTAGTCCATACTATACTAACATCTTTCCTCACCATCTTTTGTCCTGTTCACCACCTCTCTTGCCAATTCTTGTCCGTCACGCCAGCAGGTATTTTGCTCAACATTACACCATTACCTGCCCCATCTCTTGTTCAATTTGCCATCCTAGTTTTGTAAATCACTCTTTTTTCATTCTCACCATTTAACTCTTGAGTTCTTGACATTGTCATCATTTTCGAGCTTTTTCTTTGCTTTACTCACCTTCACTGCTCACTTAAACCTCACCATCTCTTGTCTTGTTCACCACTTCCTCAACACCTCTTGTACTGATCGCAACCTTTTCTATCACACACCACCTTTTGTTTCCCTTCCATACATCTGGTCTTGTTTACAGTATTCCTTTGTCTAATTCAACACTTTCCTCACCAGCTTTTTGTCATTTTTGATAATTCCAGCTCGACCTCATTTCTTCCTCACCCTTTAATCAGCACCTCTGATCTTGCTAACCACATTGATAACCAAATTCTAACTTGCTCCCTTCTTGTTTTACCTACTTCACCATCCTCATCGCCGGCTCCTGTTTTGCTCATCCGTGAACTGTCATTTAATGCTTTCCTGACTACCTTTCTGTCCACCTCTTACCCCGTCAGACGCCCTTCCACTTCTCGTAGATATGCCACCTGCTTTTCTAGCATCCATTTATTACTTGACTCTGTTATAGAACATATAAATCATTTTGCTCTGTTATAGAACATATAAATCATTTTGCTCTGTTATAGAACATATAAATCATTTTGCTCTGTTATAGAACATATAAATCATTTTGCTCTGTTATAGAACATATAAATCATTTTACTCTGTATAGAACCTATAAATCATTTTGCTCCTGTCATTTTTATTACCCACGTGCGAACAATGATTCAGATCTTGTTCCTTGTCTTACCGTGTTCAAGAAACCTTTGTCATGCCTTTGGTTTGTCTCTGTAATCTGGGGGAACCTGCCTACGGTACCATTTAAGTCCGGTTATAAACGTCAGCGTCCCAGAATGTGGGAGTCTGTAACTTTCGCGGCAGCTCGGGGATGGAGCGTCAAAATGTTTATGCATTAACAAGGAATGTGACACGAAGCCTTCTGAGGACTTGCATGCTAACTTTCCTCCTTGTGTTAGCAACTCACAACAGAGCGGAACTTGCCGGCTCCTTCAAAGGCGGGTCTTTCTTTCCACTTGCCCAACTTCCCTCGTGTGGTGGGCCGGCAAAGCCTTCTCCAAGATGGTCCCGGCCCATTGTTATAAGTGTCTCATACTGGGGGAGGGGTCGCTCACCTTGGGAAAGACTTACCTGCGAACATGGGTCGTTCTTTCTCCCCTTCTTTACCCAGGCGTTCCTATTTTCTTTTAGTGTGTGTGTGTGCCCTTTCCAACCGAATCTCTCTCTCTCTCTCTCTCTCTCTCTCTCTCTCTCTCTCTCTCTCTCTCTCTCTCTCTCTCTCTCTCTCTCTCTCTCTCTCTCTCTCTCTCTCTCTATTGCTTTTAATAAATCTCTCACAAATGACATATATCCCACAGTGAAGTCATAAATCTCCCCCTTGCTAAATACAAATCAGTCTGTAAATGTCGTGAACGTATCTCCCACAAGAAGTCTTCGTCGATGTCATATTCCTCTACTGACGCTCACTTGAACCCTTAATTTGCGTCGTATACATACGAGTGCCGACGTAAATTTCTCACATTCAGTGTACGCAAGTTAATGCAAAGTATCTTAACACTTTTTGTATGAAACAATACGATACCGCAGACGAAGGATTTTGAGTGATGCCCAGAGGTCTAGAACCTCACATTGAAGGTTGTGCTTTCATGGTATTGTGATATATATATATATATCGGTTGCTGGCGACATTTCCTGTCATTTGCCTGAATAAATGTTGTAATGATTTCGTATTGGATAGAAGTAGCTGTAAAGTCGAGTTGCCATAACCATCTGGATATTATTCTCATCCACGCTTACCAACCCTACCGAGACAACACGAGTCGTAGTGATCAATTCGAAATTCACTGGAAACCATCCGGGAAGATTTTTTTTTTTTTCTCTGTGTGTCAGGGAAGCGACCGACCTCGGCAAGTAAGCCTCTCCGGTCTGTAATTAAGCTCTCGTAGCGATGTTACAGAACTCTCTGGCGTCGTCGAGCTGAAAACATTTTCTTTCATATTTGTAATTTTATCCAAAAGTAATTTTCATTTGATTATGACCTCACTCACTGTATAAATTCATAGAAATCAAAAGGTCTAAGGGATGTCATTGAAACGTAAGTAATGCGGTGACTCTATCGTGATGTAAGTAAATCTATGGCCACATCATCAGCTCCGAGGGATAGATTGAGTATCAGAACTCGCGAGTGATATCAGAAAACGAGTAGTTTTGTTGATCCAAAGAACTCCATGACTCGCCGATGACCCCTTCATATTCCACGTGATGTTATTATCACTGTGAGGATATGTCACCATCCACAGTGACCCCCATGCCTTCGTCATTACTTTTGCCAACCTCCCGTGTCGTCATCGATTTATCGGTGACGTCATGATCTCGTGACGTCTTAAACTGTTTCCTTCTTTTCGATGACGGTTTATAATGCATCGGTCTTGCGTCTGTAAACAGTTCGATATGTATATATATCATTCGTCTCATGATTTCCCATTTCAAGGTCATGA